>NC_084900.1:3616031-3666709 GCF_949316345.1 Pungitius pungitius | reverse complement strand
GTTTTGTGCGTACTTCTGTGCAACGCACAAAGCCTGACATGTAGATGCTTGATGACCCTGTTCATGAATAAGATCAATGATTTCACGTGTGTTTGTGTTAATTTGTACGTTATTCGATGACATGTGCTGCCCAGGGGGAGAGAGATCACTCTCTTTCTTCCTTTTTTTCTCCCAGTTAAAGTATTTTTTTGTGTATTTATTGTGGCGACAGAAGATGTCGCATGTTTACAGATTTCAAAGCCCTCTTAGGGTTAATTTTTCATATGTGATTTTGGCGCTATACAAAATTAATTGAATTATTTAAAACGACATGTGCAATTTTGCTATATATGGTGGTATTTTAAGAAATTATTGGTAAAAACGTAATGCTTCATGAACTGCGCTTTACGCTAATCAAACTAACTTTTACCTTCCCGCCTTCGTGAAAATAAAACGTCTTATTTTCAAATCTTGCTTTCACACTCGGCTCATCCATCGGGCTCGACCCTCTGCACCCTCGGGGGGGGGGTGGGGGGGGGGGGGGGGGGGGGTCACTGCAGGTTGCCCTCATTAGTAACCGGGGGGGTCTCCAACCTCGACCCCGGTGCGCCACCCTATTTGTGTCCTCCCCAATGGAAACGACCACACATGAGCCGAGGGCTCCCCTCCGGATGGTAACCTATAACCTCGGGAACTTCACGTCCTTCTTTGCCTCCATTCACGCTTCGACCCAGTCGGACTGCAGCAATCTGTCGAGTCAATGGAAAAGGGAAAAGACACAAACGCACACGAGACGATCGTTTACTCGCCAACACACACACACTCACACACACACACACACACACACACTCAGTCATTGAGTGTTTTTTGTTGTCGGGCCGGACCAAAAACAGAGGGAGCTAGTGAGAGAGCCGGAGCAGGGGGGACGGGATTATCCGGGGAAGCGGAAGAGAGGTTGGAGGAGGAGGGGGGGGGGGGGGGGGGGGGCGAGGAAGAGGAGGGGCCCCTCTCTGCCTTTCAGACGGACGCGTGAACAAAGGCACGGTCAAACCGTCCCATGCCTTCAGGTGTTTACTGCTCTTGTATCTATAACCAACAAATCAAGGATCTCCCCCTCAGCTCCCACCCCCCCCACCTCCCCCCCCCCCCCCCCCGTTAACCCCCCCCCCCCCACCTCGAGCTGCCTGGCTTTATTGGGAACTGCAAAGTAAGGAACCATCCATCTGGGTGTGATCACCAATTAAGGAGGGAAGCTGTCAGCACGCATTAAGGGTGCATTAAGGCGGCCTTTATGAGGGAGGAGGCGAGTGGGGGGTGGGGGGGGGGAGTTAAGGAGCGAGAAAGCGAATTGGATACGATTTAAAGATCAACGGACAACGACAAAAAAACCCACCGGGGCTTTTCTCGATAACCTCGAAGTGTTTGTGTCCGGAGGACAAAGTGATAATTTAAAACAACAAATTTGCATTGTCTCAGGAGCGAGGATGAGCGAGTGCACCCTGTCGGCGCCATACGAGGCGATCGTGTAAGCGATATAAACATGGACGAAACCCCCCCCAATGCCTGCTTATGGACGGCCCCCCCCCTTTTGTCACTGCTCACTGGCACAGGCCGTGATTCCCTGCAACACATCTCCCCTCCGGCCAGTTTTTCTCACAACACAATAGAGCCGTCATTAACTTTTTGCTCCATCGGAATGCTGAAAGACCCCGTCGACCAAACGCCCCCCCCCCCCCCCCCTCACACCCCCCCACCCCCGCCCCCCCCTTCCCTCGCTCCACCACGCATCCCCGCTTTTCTCTCCGGGGCCCTAATTTGCGAAGGCCAGGTGGTGCGCGGGCCCACAGCAAGGGAGGGGGGGGGGGCGAGGACGGGTGAGGAAAGGGGTGAGCATGGATGGGGGGGGGGGAGGGAAAAGGGGGGGGGGCTGGCGGCACACAAAAGGGGTTCCACGGACCAGAGGGCATTGGTTTTTCTGCCGTGTTCTCTCAACTATTCTGGCTGTTTGAATGTGTTTTTTTGTGCCTCTAAACTGTGCGTCTGGAGGCCCACTATGGGGGGGGTGGAGTGGGGTGGGGGGGCTGGTCTCCAGGTGATTGATGTGAGACGAAAGCTGAAAAGAAGTTTTCCTTTGTGTACAGATCGATTTGCTTTTAACTCGACATTATGAAATCCGTCAACATTTATTCTAAATACAATTCTTGCCTCTTTTTGCTCGCGGAATGCGGCAAAAGTAAGGCGATAAATCTCGGTGTTCGCCCCTCACTCTGCGTCACGCCTTTGATCCTTTGTCGGCACAGACGTCTTCTTCTAGCAAGTGTAGCATCCAAGTGCGTCCCTCTGCGCTGCCGCTGCCCGTTGGGATGTGTGGGAGCTGGTGAGCAGGAAGCTGTGGTTCCTGTGTGTGATGTGTCACTTTGAATATGTGCTCTGACGGGGAATATGAGCACAAATGTGTGAATGACTCATTGTGTGGGTGTGTTTGGGGGGGGGGGCAGGCGAGGGAGGAGAGGGGGGGGGTGTGTAATTGGGGGATGAAGGAGGGTGGGAGCTACAAGTCGCTCCGAAGTTGTTCACCAGCCGGCCCTGCCGGGTCGAGTTCGGCAAAGGGGGGGGGGGGGGTCTGGGGAGGACCAGGACTAATTGCCACTAATTGAATTGGATGTGCTGATCAGATGGGAGGCCGTGGAAGTAATCTGAGTTGTCACAGCAGATAACGCTGGGCCGTCCCAGAGTGTCCGCCTCATGTGACAGCCTGTAACATAGCCTGCGAGAGGGCACCGCCCCCTTTGTCCCCGACCACAAAAGGGGGCCGGGAAGCAAAGTTGCAGCCGGGGTTACAGTGACCGGCGACGGACTCGGGACGAGGGGGGAGGGGGGGGGGGTAGGGGGGGGAAGGTGGGGGGAGGGAGGGTGGATGAAAAGGGGAAGGATGAGAGACGAGACGTTCAGTGGACGAACACAGCGGTGAAGTCAGATGAAGACGTACTGGTGGTAAAAAAAAAAGGGAGGAAGGGGGGGGGGGGTGTTGTTTTCCAGTGTGGAAATCTGCAGAGTCTGCAGGAACTCAGAAGGCGTTCCACACAGTTCTCACAGTTCACCCCCAAAAGCATTGAGATAATTGTAAATTAGCAATAAGAACATTTTTAAAGCGTGGCACCGTGGTTCCAATTCAAAGATTCAAGACCCCGGGGTGCGCACCTGCAGCCGAGGCTAAATGCAACCGCCCGGTTGCCGATGGTGCGGATGGCAATTGGCAACTTTGCCCTTTTTTGAACTTTTTGTTGTTGTTCTCGTTGTCGCATCCCAAAGCGCACCTTCAATTTGCTGCAGCCGCGCAGCTTACTGTACAAACACTGCTGTTGATCATAGGAACGCAGGATTATAAAGATTATAGTGTTATAGAGGGCAGGTGGACGAACGAAAACACAAAGAGAGAGAGAGAGAAGGGCCAGAAAAGGAGAGTGAATGTGGGTCTTTCCCAAGCCTGCAGCAGTCCAATTAAGCAGGATTTCTCCCACAACACATATGACTCACACACACACACACACACACTTACAACCACAGCAGCTGTGCAGTCAGTTGGTGTTGTCGAGGGAGGGGTTTGGACCTGTCAGAATGATGAAAGCGGCCCAGAGTTGTGTGTGTGTGTGTGTGAGAGAGTGTGAGTGTGCACGTTGCACTATGTACATACAGTGTCCTCTGCTGACACAAGTGTGTGTGGGTGTTGCGTAAAGGAAAGGGGGGGAGGGGGGGTGCAGTGCATGCAGTGGGCATCCCGGGGCACGCAGATGTGCAAGTGTGTAGGACTAAGCCCTGGCGAAGCCCGCTGCGAGGGGTCACGACCTTTACAGAATCAGTGCCTCTGCGTGTTGGGACTAATGGAAGGGCCCCAGCAGCTGCACAGAGAGGAGGACGAGGAGAGGAAGGAGAAAAGATGAAAGAAAGAAAAAAAAGGAACAGATAGGTAGTTTTGGGAGAGATATGTTGCTGAAGAGGAGGTGAAGAAGTTTGGGAAGGGAGGGGGGGGAGGATGGAAATATTGAGGAAGGGATGTTTCATGGAAAGGGGGTTTGAGGGAAAGCAACGCGCTTCAGGAATTTAAGAATAATTTAAGAAACAGGATTGAAAAATAGAGGAACAAAGACTAAATCGATCGAAAAGAATGAAAAGAGATTTAGGTGAGAGGAAATGGCCGGCATGAGAAATAGAAGATGGGATGGCACGCCGATGGGATGGCGAGAGGAAAACAGGGGGAGAAATGGGTGTGGCCTCCGATTTTTTTCATGCCTCCCATTTTCCCTTTTTCACACAAAGTCGAACGAGAGCACTGCAAGGATGAGAGAAATGAAGGCAAGGGATGTGACCGGCTTAATGCCAGTAATAAACTAACACGTTTTAATCAAATATTTGTTCTCATCCCTGGTTGCGTATATAAATATAAATATATAGATACTTATATGTATATATGGACAGCCCTGTGCTTGACCTTTGCCATTCGAGAGAACCATATTAATAATCTCTTCACTGGTTCAACATAAAGCTTAAACTCCTGTAGGCTCATTTAAATGTCTCTATTTGCATTGAAAAGAGAAATTAGGATATCAATTTGAGACCATTGTAATCCAAACAGAAATGATGTGATTGCATGTAGAACATTCAGGAGGAATAAGAGCGCGGGCAGAGCAATCAGGTAATTGATGTCAAACGATGTTCCACACTGATAAGAACAAATTGGCCCCCCGACGCTTATCGAGGGGAAAAATAAGCAGCAATCAAGGTGAGGCGACTAAACGTATACAGAAAGTTGTGATTTAAGAAGAAGAGGTGATGAAATCATTATTTTGTTGTAACAAAGACAATTATGCTGATTTATGCTGCTAATTCCCAGACAGACAAATGCTTCTATCACATCAGCTGTGTGTGTGAATGCCTGTGTGTGTGCGTGTGTGTGTGTGTGTGTGTGTGTGTGTGTGTGTGTGTGTGTCCAGCTGCACACTGTGCCACTGTGTGCCCACCATGGCCAGACACCCGGCTTCCTCTCCCGCCGTGACACAGGCAGACAGGCAGTCGGGCCCGTCTGTGCCACGTCGAGCCGGGTGCAGCAGACGTGGCGCCCCCCACTACCCCCCCTCCCCTGTGACATCACCTCAGCCAGACGGTGATGTAGCCTGCAGTGCCCGGGACACGCTGACGGCGTGTCTGCTACTTTCCTGCTGGGCGTCCAGTGGCCGTGTTCTGTGACGTGTTGTTTGTTCTGTAAACTGTGATTTTTTTTTATTGTGATCGTTTGTTTGGATTGTAGTTATTTTCATTTTGTGACGTTTCACCCTGCACCAAAGATCTGTGGCCCAGCGCTGGAGGATGAACCCCGTTGAAGAGCCGCGGCGGAGCAACAGGTGGCAGATCACAGAGTTAGAGTGACACCTACAGACCTCAGGGGGGAAAAACCACCAGCTTAGTGTGGGGTTTTGTTTCCTGTTGAAAGGTGGAAGCTGTGGGCCTTTTTCTGCGAGGACACATCGTGAATCACTGCTTTTAAATCTTTAGCTGATTTACATCGCTTTTCCTTTGTTAGGCTAAATCACTCAGCCAAACAAATTATTATTGTTATCATTATTTAATTTAGTATCCTTGTGTCTTTTCTATTAAATGTACTACCATCCATTTTAAAGATAATCCAAAAAGGTTAGTCAGAGTATTGGTAAAATGGTCCAAAACCAGAGTAAATATCATTAATATCAAAAGTATTCATTAAAAGATTCTGAAATGGTACTATTTTAATTAAAAAAAGAAAAAAACTGCTCAATTCCGTTCTATAATTTAGTCTCAGCATGAAAGCAGGTGCACAACAACATTGTTAAATATTCTTAAATAAATTGAAATTATTCATTTAATAAACTTCTAAATATTCAATTTACCTCATTTCCATTTAAAAAAAATCCACACTAATATTTTTGGCTCTGCGGTGTGAAATGTTTGCAGGATAATTGGTGACAGCCGCCACCATACTTGAGTCTGTGAATCTTCCCCCTCGGTTGAGTGGATCAGTGAGCTGCAAACGCAAGATTTGTGTCTAATGTGCGCCGAGCGCATTGTCACTTACTCACTCAAACAGAGTGAGTAAGTGACCTCTTGGTCTAAACTAACGCGGAGACACACTCCCTGTGGGAAATGTACTCACAGGCCGCTACTCTCCACTGTGGTACTCGTTTATTTACATCCGCGGCCTCAGATATCCATAGGTCTTCTGCACCGGCGTAGCGCGGACTCTTATGCACCCTGAGATGCGACTTCATTGATCCCCATTGGACTCATTCGGGTTTGTCAGATGTACAGATATAAGTAAGTACAAGTATAAGCATAGAAAGTAACAAAACAAACAACAAAAGAAATGTACACCACGCGCAGAGACACCCGCGGTTGCCCCTGACAACGCCGTTATAGCTCGGCCCAGCGCTGTGGCTGCAGTTCTCACCGTTAGCACCGTTAGCACCGTTAGCCACGAACGTGGTCCACACATTAAATATCCCATCGAGTGAGTACAGAAATCCCGGGCTGGCTCGTGACAGATGATTAAAGGGTAGTTTGGGGTCACGGGGGAAATGTTTCGCCTCTGTGTTCCGAGGTTTGTTTGGACAAATGGTAATGGCTCGTTCACGTTTTTTGGGGGGAGAAAAGTGTGAGATAGAAAATAGGAGAGTGGATGGCGCATGTGTTTCCAGCGCGCAGCGGAGTCACAAGGAGGCCAGCAGTGTCTGCGAGGCTCTTCTGTCACAGCGCATCCCGTCTCCCACCCTCCTCTCCCCCCTGCATCCTGCTCTCCATGTCTGTCAACATTCTGCAAAAAAAAAGAGATCCTCTTGGCCCTGCCTTGTCTTATTGCAAAGGCCGCGACCCCTTGTTGACCCCAGCTTGGCCTTTGCAGGTTAGCTCCTCCGTCTGCTGCAGCTGTGGAGCTGCTAAAAGCCCGGATAATCCAATCAGTCATTAGTGCTGAGTACGCCAGAGCCGGAGCAGGTGAGCTTGTTGGTGTGAGTCGGTCTCTCTCTCTCTCTCTCTCTCTCTCTCTCTCTCCCCCTTTGCTACATTTTCCTTTTGGATTTTTTTGTTGTTGTTGTTGTTGTTGCTCATTTTACACCGGCAGATTTGAGCAGATAATCACAAGCATGGAACAACCAGATGCTGGTGTTGTGTGGTGAACCTACCTTCATTAAACCTCTGTCTGCATGTGTGCACGCAGACGAGGGAGGGGTTGCCAGGTTTGAGATTGTGGCCCAGCCAGTCACGGCGGAGCTGTAGACGAGGCCAGCAGGCCGGGCTTTCAGCTGCAGGCTGTTTTATATTTTATTTTCTTAATCTGCAGTAGAGTTTGGGACGACCGTTATCATGGTTTCCAATGAAGAAAGCCCTTTATAGATCAATTCAAATTAAAATAATAATTCTGAATAAAGAAAAGTGATTAATTGTATCATAGTATTCTGTTAATTGTATATACCTAAAAAAAAGACATGTAATATTCCTCTTTCTTCAATGTGTGCATGTGTCTTTAAATATAGTTGTGGTGTTCTCAAACCGGAAATTACCAAGTGAAATAATATTTATTGTAATGTATATCCTGCCTGCAGTTATAAAAAAAAGGCAACACATTAAAATAACTATTTTTCATCTTGGACTCCTATCAGTGAAATACAGACCACGAATGCAATATGTTTAATTATTTATTTTAGTTCTATTTCCAGCCACATGACACAGCGTTATCTTACCAAGTAACGTAATTCTGCCGAAAAATCTTCAAGAGGGGGAGGTATGGGTCTAGTAAAATAAAAATAAAAATGTACTTTCCTCTGTGACGTAGCTAACCGATCGTAGCAACGTAACAAATATTGTTCATACATATCAAAAACGTAACAAAATGAGCGATTCGCGGAAGATGTCTTTATTAATGACAGTAGACGCGCACTGCAACAAGTCAGGATGGCCGAGCGGTCTAAGGCGCTGCGTTCAGGTCGCAGTCTCCCCTGGAGGCGTGGGTTCGAATCCCACTTCTGACAGTAACGTTTTGAGTCACGCCTCGACGTAAAAACGTTAGATAAACATCAGCCGTTTGTTTTTACACCTCAGACATGTCGGTCTTTTCTCTTTTCTTGATCTATCTACGTAGGTCTAACGTTTTGAAGAAATAGGTTTAACCCTTTAACGTAATATCAGACCAAGCCTTCAACACATGCAGCTTATTGAGCACAATTCATTATTTCTACAACCAGGGCTGTATCCGGGATTTTATAAATCCCCCGCTGAGGAAGTTCAGTTGCTTTTATGTAATGTTATTTCATAATTGCAAAACTACACATTAAATAAAGAGAAATGCTGTATTTGTTTTACAGTGGGTCACACATTTTTTGATGTCAGTACACTGAATGCTAAATAGGACTTATTGATGAAAATCATCAAAAAATAAATTGATTAAAAAGCCTGTCATACTGTTGAAAAAAAAAACCTTGTTGGAAAAAATACGACATGCCTCAAAAGGATTTTAAAAATATCAAGTGTTAACAAGGAGTCTTCCGACAATGCAGGAAACGCCCGACAACAGCCGATCTTAAGTGACAATTTCAACCTTTACCATGTGGACGAATCGTTAGCAAAGGTCGGGGTGACGGGCTGGAGGGGGTTTTGGGGGCTCAGATGGTTCCTGCAAAGAGAGCAACACAATAGGAGAGAAAAGACTCATCAAATTACAAGGACGTCACCAGCATGAAACCCTGCAGCATTTTATCCTTCAGTCACGATGCAGGGGATTCAAAAGCCCAAATCTGAATGAGGTCTTTTTATTTTTTAGATTAGACATATTTTCACCAGGAATGATTAAACATAGTTAATTGTGTGTACTCAAAATGTACATTCAAGCTTTTAAAGGAGGCCGCTCAAGGCCGCTGTTACGAGCTCCAAATGTGAATGTTAAGTGAATATTTCATTTCATTTTCAGCACCGTGTGCACGTTTGTATTTATTTATGACTTTTTTCCTTCAATACAATGAAGCATATGTGAGTTTGATGTGCTGTCATGCAGGCGCTACTTAACCCCGGCCCGAACCCCCTGCACAGTCGCAGGAAATCCGAAATCAAACCAAAAACACTGAAACAAACTCCGCGGAGGCCCGACGAATTCATGAAACGTGGCGCCTTGTGTAAATCGGTTCACGCTGGAGAAATGTGTGCCAGCATCGGCATCGCCGCTGTTCCCCCCCCCCCCCCGTCAGCTCCAGAATTATCGGGCCAGAATTTCGGTTCCCATGTCAGGTTCTGATTCAGAGGCCGTGAACCCCGGACCACGGACCCTAATGGCGGGAATAAAAGCGTCTTTGCTTTAGCTCCGGCCGCTTGAGTGACGTTGATCTTGCAGTGGAGAGACAGTGTCTTCCCTTTAGAGACCACATGCTTGGACACAGGCTGCATTTTCCTCTTTTCACTGCGTGAGAAGGGGGGGGGGGGGGGGGGGGGATGGGGATGGGGGGTGGAAAGTTCAAACACATCGTCGACTTACTTACTCGTGACACCAAGAAGCAAACGGGATTCGTATTCATATAGAAAATGACACATCTGTGTCGATCAAACAGACACAAACCCATTTGTTCGCATTCAATTCCATATTAAACTGTTGTGCTAAAAATGGCCTTTTGGGCCAGTGGAGGGAAAAAAGGTTCCTCTTTTCAAAACGGAGGCAGTGGGGGGAGGGTTCGAGTCGTGATTCCCACTCGCTTCCTAAATAGCAAGCAGGCTGCTGCTCAGACAGAAAAGACGGGGTTTTTGTCGTTGGGTTTTTTCGAGGCGCCACGAGCTTGAAATCTGTGCCGACTGAGCAGGATGTGGGCAGCGCCAGGTAAGACCGGATCACGTGGAAGGAAACTGCCCCTGAGATCGTGTATTAGTCACATGATGACCTTTACGGTACCGTGACAAAATTATGCCATTTATTGTGAGTAAGATCATCGAGCGCCTTCCTAAATAGTGGAGGTTTGTTGTATTGTAACATTTTTATAACTGTGATCGGCGAATATCACCAGTCCCAGGAAAAGAAAGCTTAGCTTAGCTTAGCATAGAGACTTGTTCACCTTGGCGTTCACCACGACCCAAAAGGGATGCTTTTCACACTTCACCCATAGATTTCGGTTGCAACATCAGCCCGAGTTAGCTTAGCTTAGCTTAGCATAAAGACTTGTTCACCTTGGCGTTCACCACGACCCAAAAGGGATGCTTTTCACACTTCACCCATAGATTTCGGTTGCAACATCAGCCCGAGTTAGCTTAGCTTAGCACAACAGACAGGAAACCGGGACATACAGCTAGCCTTGCTCTTCTCAAGAGTTAAGTACACAAACATATACACAAATGTAAAACTTTTACAGCAGGTAGAGACTCTCGAGTCGGGGGCCACAGAAGGTGAGGCGTGGTTTTAATGCTCCTCCCGTGATTTTCGCTTCCTGTATTCCGCTCTCGGCGAGGCCCTCAGAGGTTCCTCTCGCCGACAGGATGTGAGGAGGTTTGATTTCTCTTCTGGTCTCTGTGGTCACCCCCCCGCCCTTTTGATAAGATCCTTCCCCCCCCTCCACAGAGTTGGACACAGAGGGGGGTTCATCATCCGAAGATGAGGGAGACATTCAGGTATTCATCCGGGAAAATGGTGGCTTAATGCCGCTTTGTGATGTGCAATAGTGACAATTAACATGCAGAAATATTTACATTTTGATGTACATGTTGATCTTGTAGGTTTAACCGGAGTAAAAGTTTTATTCTGCCCTCACAGCTCACATATTTTAAGTAAAAAAATAAGTTGAAGACCAAATGACAGGACTACATTCATTATGTCGTCATGTCATTCAGGTCATTAACGGTGAACTAATGTCAATAAAATGAATTCGTTGTCCTCTCTTTCCTCTCTGTTTTGCTTGTCGTTTGTTTGTTTGTTTGCTTGATGACGTTTTATGTTCATAAGTTTGAGATCCTGGAAATTCAGAGGGATGAAGCCAATCAGCGTCTCTCTGAACTAGAGGAAGGTGAGAATTATTACTATCTTCTCCGCCTTCTTGTCCACATTCGGGCCCATTAAGGTGTTGCGCAATCCGCCCCATAATTGCATTGAGCTCTAACTCGAGAATAACGTTACTCGAGCACTTTAACATCAAAAGTGTCCGGTTTGGTTCTATGCAATTTGCTCTGCGGCAACTCTTCTCCTTGTGTCTCCAGTCTCCAATCAGCTCTTGAAAGAGATAAATGTTCTGGAGGTGCAGTTCCAGATTGAGCGCTCCTGCAGGGAGAGTGCCGAGGCGTTCGCTGTCAGAGTGCGTCTCCTTGCTGTTGGTCCTTTTCATCCAACGCTCTCCTTTCGCAAGAGGCTGAAGCGAGAAGCCGCTTCGCGCCACCGTAAAGATCACATAATCCAACCGGAGTCATTTTCATCCCGGTACTTACAAACCTCCTCCGTTGCCTAGGTGACCAAGGAGAACAGAGTGCTGAAGCGGACGAGCCAGATGATGACGACGACGACGATGCCGCTCATCCCCGAGCTGCCCGAAAACTTGGCCGCCGCGACCCTCGACCCGGGGGCCGACCCCGCGGCGGACGGAGATGAGGTCGATGGTTTTGGCGGAGAGAGGCTGCTGCTGGACAATCAGGCTCAGATAGCAGGTTGGTGCAACGCGGGTTCAAAATATATCTCAAATGTATAATTCCTTAAAAACTCCGAAACATCGCGTCATCAGATGTGTACCATTGGTACGCCAAGTCACATGTATGTCTGACATGTTATCGTCATAAATGTTTCCAGATTCCTGATTCCCGATGGGCGAGCTAAAATCAGATTAAGCATATGGATTACTTTTTGGATTGTGTGTGTGTGTGTGTGTGTGTGTGTGTGTCAGAGCTGCAGGCATCAGTGGACGCTCTGTTAGCTGACAAGCTGCTGCTTGAGCAAAAAGTGGAGGATCTGACCAAAGAGCGGGTCCAACTGAGAGAGCAGGTACATCACCGTGTGTGTGTGTGTGTGTGTCCGTATGTGTGTGTGTCCGTGTGTGCGTGTGTCCGTGTGTGCGTGTGTGTGTGTGTGTGTGTGTGTGTGTGTTCCTGTAGTCTTATCGCAGACCTTTTCTCTTAGCTCGTCCAGGAGGTCGAGGAGAAAGAGGCCATACTGAGGAAAATGAGCCATCAGAACAAGACCATGAATAAAATCAAACGTGGTGAGTCCTCATTCAATGTGGATTGCGGCTAATAAATGTTTCCATGACTAAGCCTTCAATAATCTTTTTTATATCCCAAAATTTCAAATTTCCATCATCCCCGTTTTAAGTTTCATCCAACCTACAGTCCAAAGGGGTCATTTCAGCCTCATTAGATCTGCTTTTATCTGCCGCTGAGGTGTCTGCTGCCAGGTCAACACAGTGTTTGTATTTAGGATGTTATTTGGACTGAAGAAAAAGATGCCCAACTTTAATGAGCCAATAAATGACTAAATGTGACCATTTGAAGGCAAGATTTGATTGACGGTTGTTCAGATGAACTCGTTTTACTAAGCAGACGAGTCACGTCACTGCATTTCATTCTCACCCTTTCATTAAAAAACCTCACGGATGCCCTCACAAATACCTTTTTGAATAATAATTGTGTGTGTGTGTGTGTGTGTGTGTGTGTGTGTGTGTGTTTGTGTGTGTGCAGTCTCCCAGCTTGTCACAGAAGAGTTCTCTGAAATGTCTCAGAAGCTGGAGCTGGAGCAGGGCCTCCGGCAGCACGCCGAAGTCTTCGCCCACCAGGTGTGAGCGCGTCTGTGTGTGTGTGTGTGTGTCTGTCTGTGTGTGTGTGTGTGTGTCCTGCAATGCACAAAACATTTTGTCATACATTCACACCTATAGATACTGCGGGTGACAGGTCGTGCCACAGGAAGGGAACATGAGTGTTAGAGTGTTGACCTTCGGGCAAACTACGGGCAAACAGACGGAGTTTTGGAAGGGGGGGGGGCTTGCACACACACACACACACACACACACACACCTCGGCTGTTGGGTGATGTGGCGGGACAGGAGAGGGGGGGGGGGGGTCTCCATTCTGCGTTTTCACACCGATGACACTTTGGTCGCGTCCAGGCTCTCTCTCTCTGCAAAGCGTTCCCTCGGACAAAAGCAGACACACACACACACACACACACTTCTGTACACAAACACTGATTCACTTAAAACCCCAAATAGCCCAACACACACAAACACACACACACACAGCGGCGTTTTTTGCTGCCCCAGCTGCTCCTATAATGAAGGCCTTTTCTTTCAACAAAAAAAAATGTCTCTCTGTTCCCTTCCCATTAAGCCCCTACCTTCCCCGTAATTAGTGGTCATCACTGCCGCTGAAGGAGAATAGTGGTCTTTAAGCACAACCTGTCTCTGCCCGACACCTTTATATCTCGCCGAGCGTGTGGCAATTGTCGCCTTTGTGCGCGCCGTCCTCCATTTACCGGAGGGGCGCACAATGGGGGCCGCCTCGCGGGGGTCCTTACCTGTGAAAAGGACCCCCGACTGTTCACACAATACCCCCCCCTTCCCCCTTTACTCTCAATTCATGTTAAAAGAGCCACCCCCCCCTTGCACTGAATGCCTCTTGTGTGCGCGACTATTTGTCTGTTTTCGTGTGTTTTGAAAACAGCAGCCATTCACACCTCTCCTGTGTGATGGGACGGTATAATGACACAGGGCCCCAAAACAGGAAACAATTTGGAGGTTTCTTTTTTGGGAGAAGGGAGGGGGGGGGGGGGGTGGGGGTTGTCTTTGTCTCTTTGTGTGGTTGTGTCCGTGTTGTGGTGTGTATGAAATAAATAATTGTGCTAATTGCTGTGGGAAAAAGTGTTGCTCGGAGGACGGGGAGCGGCGCCCTGAAACCACGTTTTTCCTCTCGCTTCCTGCTCTCTGATCACTGGAGTTTCTAATCACACGGGGAAATACATCCATATCCTTTAAGTATTGTTACAGTTGTCAAAGCATCACTGATTCATTTCGTTCGTACATATATTTACTTCTAACCCGCTGGTTTTTTAACACATTGCAACGTCATTTGGCCTCTTCAAATATGTTTAGAATTGTGTGAATAACGTGTCATGGGAGACATCCAGTAATCCACCCACAGCTTTACCTGTAACCCTTTTTGAAAAACATCCCATCAGCTCAGGCACAGACCAGATGTCCCACTGTACAGGAAAATGCTCTCATTCAAAGCTGGACATTATTTGAGGAGACGTTTTTGCTTTGACTCACATCTCACCCTGTGTCTATTGTGTCTCATCTTCAATGCGGTGATGAAAACACTCATCGCGACGACCTGCTGGGGGGAGAAAACAAAAAGACACCTATTCAGACCCCCACCCCCCCCCCCATTCCCTCTAATTGTGGCTCTCGCCTTTTTAAAAGAACATTTTCCATAAAGGAAGACCACCACGAAGACGTGCGTGGTGTCCTATGGTAAATCCGATTTTTCCTCTCGCCAGATGTTGGCGCAGCAGAAGGCAGAGACGCCGGCGGGGGGGTCCGCCGACCCCCCCGGCCCGCCGCTGCAGCAGCTGCAGCAGGCGCTGGAGCAGATCTCCGGCGTCAGCGCGGCCCTGTGTGACATACGCCGCCACTACCAGGACCCGGTGCGTTGGGGGGGTCGAGGGCGGAGGCCGCGAGGGGTCTTTCTTTTTCCTGTGCCGGGCGGTTCTTCCTCCTGACCCCCTGCTCCTGTCTTCGCCCCCCCCCCCCCCCCCCCCCCCTCCGTCTCCAGGTGAGTCCGGGGAGTCTGGGCGCCGCCGCCGAGGCCGCCGCCCTCTCTGACCTGAGGGCGCGGCTGCAGCGCAGCGAGGAGGAGAAGGCGGCCCTGGAGGCGCAGCTGTCTGGAGCTAACGGCTGTGTGGCGCAGCTCCAGGAGGAAGGTATAATAACAAGGGGGGAGGAGGGGGGGGGGCAATGGTTGTTCTTCTAATGTGTGTTGTCGTGAAGATGTTAGAACTTGATGGATGATTAAGAAGTGGCACCGATGTGGATTTCCTCACCCACATCTGGGCTGCTTTTTTTCATCCATGAATGACGTCACCGCCAGCTGTGCACTCAGATGCTTCTCTGCCCTCCTCTGCCCCCCCCCCCCCCGTGTAAAACGGATCAATATGTTTTGGGATCTAGCTGGCGACTGCCCTCTTAGCTTGTGATGCTGACCTTCCGTTGCAGTGAAACGCCTGCAAGAATCATTGAGCAGGGAGGAAGAACCCGAGGGGAACGCCACAGCTCCTCCTCCTCCTCCTCCTCCTCCTCCTCCTCCTCCTCTTCCTCCTCCCCCCACGGCCGTCACCAAGTATGTTCAATTGAAGGCAGTCGGTTTGAATACTGTACCAGAGGCTTTTTACACCTTAATGACTGCATGTTTTAATACTTATGAATAGTAAGACACTATTTCACCATGTATGACAATGTGACCCCCTCATCCCCCCCCCCCCCCTTCTCTTTGTGGCAAGTCCCCTTGATTGCCTGAGGAGCAGGAGGAAAGAGAGAGCCACAAAATCAGATCCAAACAGTGAGTCAACCCTTTCATTTAAATCACGGGATTTATGATGCATCTTTAATCCTGCATTCTAGATTCTGGAGGCTTGAAACGGGTCTTTTCTCTCCGTCTCTGATCTTGCAGAAGCAACGCCGTTGTTGGACATGAAGGCGAAGGCGGTGGATGAGATGATGGAGAGAATAAAGAAGGGCATCGTCCTGAGGCCCATGAAGATTGCGCAGGTGGCCACGTCGTATTCCCAAAAACTTTGTATATGATCCCCGTTGTATGCAACGTGTAATAAAACGATAAACTCTGATAACTGACCACTTCTCTGCTCACAGGACGACGACGGCTCGTGGAAGGTCAGTCATCTGTACGTATTTGCTATTTTTGTATTTTATTATATACCCGTTTGCACTGATTCCCAAGTCTTCTGGCAGGACAAGAGAAATGAAAACAGAAAATCTGCCATCCTGGAGTTGAAAGGAGTGCTGGTAACGTACCTCCACCAAGGCAGAGCTCATTCGCCGACAGTGTATTTAAAAAAAAAAACGCATCCTCAACGAGCTCTTCTCACCCACCAGGACTCCGTGAAACGCCAGCAGGTCCGCAGGGTGCCGTCCAGGCGAGGACTGGGCCGCAACGTCCGGGAAGCGGAGCTCCTGCAGGTGCTCCAGAGGAGGAGGAGGGCGATGGGGGAGGACCAGCACCAGACACGGGGTACGCCGTGTGTGGTTTCTCTTTGTCCTTCATGTCTGATTCTGTTATTGTGTATTGTGGTTTTCGGGTCAGGGGTCAGCTCAACGTCACAGATGTTTTTTTGTTTTTTTTTTATCACTTCATGCTTTATCTTTTAATTGCATTAGTATTTTCTCTGCAAATGTGCTTAAATGCATTGCAAATAAAAGCTAAAGAGGTAAAAAAGAAAAGCAACAATCAGATCAGTTTTGATCTGCAAGCAAAAGCGTATTTGTCCCCCCGGAAATACTTATAATGGGGATTGGTGACTGACCTGCTGTAATCTGTTGGTCAGAACCCACTGCGGGTCCCCAGCGCGTCCCAGCAGCAGGAGCTGCTCCCTGGGCCGGCGAGAGCGGCACTGCGCCGGTGCTCCGGAGGCTGAAACAGAACCGAGAGAAGAGAGACTCTCGCATCAGGACGTCGGCTCTCATCATCAACCAGCAAAATTGACAGCTATTGTTCATTCCTTTTTTCTTCCTTCTTTTTTTTTGGCCTCAAAAGAACCAATTATATCCTTCCAAGGTGTTTTGAATGAATAGCTTTTGTTTGAATTTACAATGTAATGTCAGCTGATATTGAAAAGTTCAAATAAAGCCTTGGGTTATGGTGAATATAATGTTCAAAATCTAGCTATTTATCCTCCTGGGAGTGCCAGACGAAGAGGTTTACATTGAAGAGAAGCGTTTTTGGAAACCCCTAAAAAACCCATTTAACCCAGATCTGCTTCAAATAGCCAGTACTTGTTGCGTGTCAAAGGAAATGAAACTCATTGAGCCGCGCTTGATGCCCGGCGTCGTTCTTTTTGGCTGCCCGGGTTGCATCTGATCTAAGTGCATTTTACAGAATATAGATGAAAAGCAGTCAGAGTCATAGAAAAAACACTCTGCTATGAATACTCATGGCCACTTCTCTAACCGAGGTGTCTGAACGCTTAAAGGGGGCCGAGCCAGCAGAAGGACGGAGGCGGGCCATTCATTTCGGCACATTAAAGCTCTCACACCAACAACCCAGAGGTGTTGTTGAGATAAGAGCCTCAGGTGACCTCCTCACAGTATCTTTAAATGCGGCAGGTCGCCTTTTGTTTTCTCACCTCCACACAGATAATGTATATATACGCGTGCGTGCGTGCATGCATGGGTGAATTCATGCACCACACCCTCTCACCACATTATCTGTCTGCCCGTCTCCCTTTGTTAAAAGCCTTTGCAAAATATGAAGTTACTCACACCTTTGACTCAGACACCGTTTTAGTGTCTTCACACCGTTCCACATTATATATTTACTTTATTTAGCTCCTTTTACTAGAAGGCCTGGCTTTTCACTCCCCAGCATACATGTTTAATTGTTTTCCTCCTCAGCCTCAAAGGTGTTAGCTTTTTGGGATCCACTAATGTATTCTGTGCCCTCACTGTCAGTGAATCAATGCACGTGTGTGTGTGTGTGTGTGTGTGTGTGTGTGTGTGTGTGTGTGTGTTTTTGTGTGTGCCAGAAAGCAGGAGATGGAGTCATACAGGTAATGAAAGCGAGATGGGAGGTTCTGAAACTGACTCTATATTCAAGCATACTGAAACTGAAGGGCGTGTGTATCAATTCCACAAGCTGTGGAATTGATACAGCTGTTACCTCGCCCTCGTAACACAACAACAACCACACCAACAACAACAACGGGCCACTGGAGCGTTGCGTTTCGCTTCCGACCACAGGGGGCGCTCACCCCGAAAAAAGCCTCCCCTCTCCCGGAGGCCCAGCCCCTCTTGTCTCCTCTCCTCGGCCTGCGCCGAAGGCACCGGAGGGAAGGAACTTCGACCGCAGCTCTACATGGTGCATTAGCGCTAGTTAGCGGCCAGCTAGCTGTTTTTTTTTCTCCCTGTGTTGTTCTCACCACATTCTGTGTGTGTGTGTGGGGGGTTTCATATGCAGAGAGATGTGGTTTATTTATTTGCTCAGCTGGCTGTCGTTAGTCATCCAGATATCCTTCGTCACTCTGGCGATAGGTAAGTGCACGCCGAGAAAAAGCCCTGCAGGTGCTAGCTAGCCAGCCAGCTAAACGCTAGCTAATGCTAGCGGACCGGGTCGGAAAGGCATAGCATCTTTAGCTAGCTTGCTTGTCTAGTACAGGAAGTTACTGAAATGTCCAACGAGTACTTTATCTTAAGATGCTAATGTTTTAATCACTTTAAAAAGTTACCCGGCTGTACATTGCTATGCAAAAGTAAAACAATGCATTAGTGTTAGAGGGGAAGCACCTTTGCAGTGTTTGCTAAAGCTTAGCTAGCATTCCGTTCTCTCTCTCTCTCTCTCTCTCTCTCTCTCGCCAGTCTTATCGATTTAAGCTGGAGCTAATCGGTTAATCACACGATGACAACGTCACGTTGGTCATAATGTCTGTTAACCCAAAATAAAATGATGTCCAGGCGCAGTCTTTAGATGGGAAGGGGTTACAGTTAGCCAGCATCAGCTAGCAAAGGGTGCCCTCAAATCCCAGTAACGTCACCCAGGGGGGGGGGGGGGGGGGGGGGGGGGCGTTCGTCCGTCGTTGGCTGTTTACATGAGACAATCTCAGTCAGCAGGTCGCGTAACCAGCTGCTTACACAACACACTCTGCACGCATGGCTTCGACAAGCGGCCACAGCAGAAAAAAAGTGCAGCTCCTTGACACCACGACGAGGAAGAGCCACGTCGCTAGCGGGTCACCTGGCCACGTATCACCTGCTGCAGCTGCCAGGGCGTCGCGTCACACTCCTCGTAAACCAAAAGCAACATCAGACCAAAAGAGCATCTGTTTATTACGACCGTAATGAACACTACTTCGGCACCGCTGTCTTCTCTGAGAAGGAGATACAAGCGCGTTACATTGATTGATTTCTTCTTGGTTAATCCCCACCGGGCATCAGATGAATGGCTTCTAACGCGCTAATCTTTGGACCTTTTATATGAGTCATTTATTTACAAAGTAATTTGATTTTTAAAAACCTCTATCTATCAACAGATATGATTTCGGTTAAAAGAAGCAGCATTTTCTGTTGGTGTCATCTGTGGTGCAACTACAAAAGCATCATTAACCAGTTTTAAATAAAGGTTTCACCGCTATCCTCTTAGTAATAAACCGTACATAAAAATGTACAGCGTCTTCAGAGGTACCAATTGTCTCTACCACATTATATAAATTGACGCATCACAACCTAAATTGCTTGTTATTCTTCATCAAAATTGTGTTTAGATTTAGTTGCCATATTGACCCTTGTCTGTAAGAGCTTTGGTTTGACAAAGACGGCCTCTGTCCTTTTATCGTTCTTCTCTCCTGTCTGCTTGCTCCTCACATTGTTATTGTTGTCCTCACCCAGCTGCTGGCCTGTACTACTTGGCAGAGCTAATAGAAGAATACACAGTAGCCACCAGTCGAATAATAAAGTACATGATAATGGTGAGTAAGCGTAAATGGACCGATGTCATTTTCTTTACGCAACTGTTTTGAAATGTGTATTAAACAACGGTTTGACTGTGTGTGTGTCCAGTTCTCGACAGGTGTGCTGGCGAGCCTCTACCTGTTTGAAGGCTTCCCAATGCTGATGGTTGGACTCGGCCTCTTCACCAACCTGGTGTACTTTGGCCTCCTGCAGACGTTCCCTTACATACTACTGAGCTCCCCCAACTTCATCCTCTCCTGTGGTCAGTGCGCCGCTCGTTGGTCACGTGTTCCTAGATGCGTTTTTTTTTCCCCCCCCCGACATTGTTTCATTTTCTCTTCACTCTCCAGTGTTGGTGGTGGTGAACCATTATTTGGCCTTCCAGTACTTTGCACAAGAGTATTATCCATTCTCAGAGGTAATTCCGTCACATATTCGTGTACTGCCTGAAGGTTTTCCTGCCACTAAAGTTATCCCGTGTGATCGTTTGGCTTCAAGGTGCTGGCCTACTTCACCATCTGCTTGTGGGTGATCCCCTTCGGCTTCTTTGTGTCACTGTCGGCGGGGGAAAATGTGCTTCCGTCCACCATGCAACCAGGAGGTGAGCTTCTTTTTGGTCTCTTGTGCTGCTTCTGACTGGAGCGTGGGTAGCTATTGAGGCATTAGCATGTTCTATAGGATCAAAAGTACGTTGTAGTTAATTTTGCCCTTTAAGTCCACGTGTGAAGCTCATCAGATGTCTTAAGTGCTAGCCTCATGGTTAATATTAGCCCAGCGAGATTGTTCTGTAGCGCAGGAGACATTTACTGTGGTTTCTGAGCTCACTTTTCAATGCCACTTTAAGTTAATTTGATCTTGCCAAGATTATGTATAGATTTGATTTACTTTTCTTTATTTTTAAACTTTTTTTTTTATACATTCCTGCCTTGCACAGAAGCTTTTACAGAATAACAAACAGCCCTTTACTCCTCTCTCTTCAGATGACGTGGTGTCCAATTACTTCACCAAGGGGAAGAGGGGGAAGAGGTCCGGGATCCTCCTCATCTTCTCTTTCCTCAAGGAGGCAGTGGTGCCCAGCCGACAGAAAATGTACTGAGGAGCTCAAACTCGGGGGGTGGGGGGGTTTGGGGTGGGTCAGAGGTCGCGCGAGTGAGTGAGGTGGAGATCAAGGGGGAAGCAGGACGCACTTTGGACATTTGTTTCCGGATGGGACTCACAACAAAACAGTGGCCAATGCGGAAGAAGATCAGATGAAGAGGACCAACGGACAGACGAGAGCTTTTTTTTTTTCTCCACCGGACGTTTTTCTGTCTCTGTCTTTAAAGCGTTCACGTGATCTTTGAGAAGCCTCTTTGCAAGGCTTCCCTAACGTCTTGTTGGACTCCATCATTTTTTATTTTTTTTTAAGCTTTGGTATTTAAATGCGTATGTCCTCGGTCAACCACCATCTACCTGTTCTTCCTCTTTTGACTTTGGCAGAGAAGTCCTTATAACATTTCTTTTCGGGGGGGATTGGCCGCCATTGAGACGCCGAGAACTCAAAGTCTCCCCAGATGAAGGTTAGAGAACCGCAGAACTTTAAATGACGCTAAATTGTAATGAATCGACTTCACATCGATGCAGACGCACTGTTTAATGACAAAATGTGATATAATATATTAATACTCCTGTCACATCGATCAAGAGGGGTTATAAAGTATGCTGCGAACAAACATCCTTCAGGCCTTCAGTTGATCTACAACACCTAACCCCCCCACCCCCCCCCCCCCCCCCCCCCTTTCGTTTCTCGTCTCTGGAGTCGTTAATCACCGGCGCTGCGGTCTGCAACCTAGCTGGACATTTAAAAACAATTAAAAACTACAGTAGTAACAAACAAGACACAAAGATTTTTAGTCTTAACCGACGTGAGACGAATAAATCCACAGATCGAAGCCGGAGCTCCACGTGCCGGGGGACAAAAGCTGCTCCAAAGTGTTATTAAAGAAGCCGAAATTCTTTTTACCAATTAACGAGTGCAATTGTTTGTAGGCTGGTATGCACACAAATGTTTAATAAATGATTTTGTTGGAATAACTGTCAGATGAAACCGTTCTTTTCACAGGTTGAAATAAAAAGCAAAAATAGAGGGACTTATCTTCGTCAATTCCAATTAAATCTGTTTAATTCACCCGTTCAATGTTACTTTATTTTCCAGTGCGATGGATTTTCTTTTTTTTTTGTCACACCTTGAACTTCCCACCATCAAAGATGTGTGTGGGTGTGTGCGCAATATATGGCCCTATTTGGTTGACTTCACGTTCTCCAAGTCCCATGTGGCTGGGTCACACCAGGTTGAGGCCAGCGTGCACTTTGACCCCCGCTGAGGTGTGAAGTAAAGGAAAAAAAACCTCAGCGCACACACATACACACACACATTAAGCTGACATGCCACAGCTCCCAGTCACAACCTGCTGTTGACAAGCCCTCACCCAGGATCCCGAGTCAGTTCCCCGGGGAGAGCAGAGAAAGTGCAGATCCACCTGAGACAGGTGACCCAGTTCACTGAGGTTCACCCCCCGCTTTTGGAGGTGTAGCGTCTGGATTGTGTGGCATTTTTAATTTGGTCACGTCGAGCTGAGGTCTTGGCGGAATATGTAGTCAGGGAGGCTTCAATTTAAGGGAAGATGCAAATAATTTCAATTTTCAAATGTATATTCAAACTATATTAAAACTAAAAAAAGGGCTCCATGCTCTTTCGTTTTCAATATAAAATATTGAAACGTCTTTTAATGCATTTCTTCCGAGCGTCTACTCATTTCAGGAGCTCTTCCAGAACAAAGTGCGATGGTCAGTAGTGTCCCGCCTCCAGTACTTCAGCCAGGTGCATGGCCACCTCTGTCCAGGGGGAGGGGCTCTGCCCCTGGGGGCGTCCTCTGTGCTGCACCCCCGCTATGTCCCGTGGCTCGAAGGAGCGCGGCGAGGCGATCCTGGAAGGGAAGGCTCTGGGGAACAACACCCTCTCCAGGAGATCCAAAGGCACTCCGGGGGCGGGGCGACGCGCGCCGTCCCACTCGGTTGCGTACTGCGGCGGCCTCTCGCCGCGGTCCCCCCACACCGTGACTTTGTCCCGGAGGTCGGGCTCTCTGAGGGGTTCCTCCGGCTGGAGGCCCATGAAGATGGTCCAGGGTCTGGAGGAGGAGGAGGAGGAGGCCCGGGGCTGCCCGGTGGAGGGGCCGTTGTCCTCCAGGGGACCCCCTGACTGCGGCTTCGATGGCCGCCTGGCACGTTTTGAACGAGGGCCGATCTGATGTGAGGGGAGGCACTGGGTGTGGTACTGACTCACCGAGACGCCGGGGGAGAAATCCTTTAGGGGAGGAAAGCCTTTTTTGGCCGCCCAATCTGCCATCTTCTCGTCCACAAGTGTCTGAAAATGCAGACGCAGTCTCGTTAGTTCCTTAGATGTGTTACAAATACGCAATGGACGTGTCATAATATGACGAGAGAACTAAAAACACTGACTGGCCTTTCACTAGAAAATGTTAAAATTCTAAATTTGAAACGTACTGGGAATCCAGATTCTCTCTGAAAAAGATAATTTGAACATTGATTCACATTTCACAACAGAATTTCCCCAAAACCTTTGGGGTTCATTACCTTTCCATCTGTTAATCTCTAAATGCTGACTCATTTCCAACCACATGCAAACTCACCTTTTTGTTAAGGCCATTGAGTTTGACCATATCCACGAGATCGCTGTACAGAGTCTGAACCAGCTTCCTCTCCTGCATTTCTTTATTTTTCTCAGCTTGCCACACGCAGCTTTTCAGGTACCTGCACCGAAAAAAAAAACAAAAAAAACTCAAGTCTTAACGATCAAAACCTTTGTGCCTGCGTGAAATCCCTTCTTACCGCCCGTTACCTCGCCACCTTCCTGCGACAAAAGATGCGGGCCGCATCCAGGGGAGTGTGTCCCATGCTGTCCCGGGCCAACACGTTGGCTCCGGCCCGCGTGAGGGCCTCCGTGCACTCCAGCAGGCCTTCGGTGGCGGCCAGGTGCAGCGGGGTCGTCCCCGTGCATGTGGTGCTGCTCAAATCAGACAAATCTGGTCAAATCAGACAAATCAGAAAACACAGCTCCCTCAAGTGAAAACATCCCCACAGGAGCAACACGAAACAAGGTCCCCCCCCCCCGTACGCGTTGGTGTCGGCCCCGCGCTCCAGCAGGTACGCCAGGCAGGCGGAGGTGTTGGGCGAGCTCCGGGGCGACAGGACCACGTGGACGGGCCGGCGACCCTGGAGGTCGCTGCAGTCGATCGGGCCCCGCCCGGACTCCACGAGGAGCCGGACCTCGGCCAGCTGGCCGTGGAGGCAGGCCAGGTGCAGCGCCGTCAGGCCCTGCGGGGAGGGGGGGGGGGGGGGGGGGGGTGAGCTCGCTGTCAGTGGCGAGGCTCAGTGTAGCCTCGGTGGCTCATGCTATGACCTCAAGTGCACAAGTGAGGATTAAGTGCGTCCATTTTGCTCGTGTTTTTAATGAAAATGTATTTATAGGCCAACCTATTCTCTTAATACTATACAGCACTATATTTAATTTCCATTTAGGCCTACAGCTTAACATCTTCTTTTCAGTGAGACTTTTATTCAACCTTTATTTGTGTACCGATTCAAGGGGGGTTGTAGCGGCAGTAATTACACTTTCGATGCTTTGAAGTTATCAACACCCTCCCCTCTGCACTATTACTCTCTATGTCCCAGGTGTGGACAACCATCTGCAGCATACCTGCCTCCATCGTGTAGTGTTGAGGAGCCCACCTGTCTGTCCGCACCTTCCTCCAGCGGCTCGGGGCTCCCGGCTGCAACAGCTGGAAACATGTGCCCGTCCGGGTGGGGGGGGGGGGGGGATCCGTGGCTACGTGTCCTGCAAAGTGAAACCACACGGACGCTGCGGGTGTAAATGCTTATTAGAAGCATACATAGGCATAACCGATCTAGACGAGGGGATTTTTGGAGAGTGAGAAACCCTCGAAGAAGTTGACGTTAGCTTTTTACCAATTTACCAATGGTCACATCTTCCACGTCTCCGTTTTCCAGATTTGTTGACAGGCTCCAGGGTTGCCGTGGAAACACGCAAACCAGGAAACGAATCTGGATTCGCGACGTGTCACATTTGACAATGGTCTACCGGACGCGTTACTAATAGCCAAAGACTGTATAACAGCACGAACTACTCAAACTGAGACTGAAAGTAATACAAAAATATGTTTTGTCCATAAGAACGCATAGATGCGGCGGTATCGGCACTTGCTGGCAGCATGCATTTATTTTGGGGTGCTTTGTAATTTATAAATTAAGATAATTATGGATTACTCCACGATTTTAAAACAATTTACGTGCTGTGGCAAAAGCAACACTACGCTTATTGCGCGTTGCGTCGCCGCAATCTGATTGGCTGTTTGGTCCTTTGACGTCATTTGAGTTTCTCTCTGGGCCAACATAATTATTACAGCCTTCCTTTTTAAAACTCTGCCTTTTTAAAGTAACATATGGGGATGATTAAAACCTTCGATTTATATACCAAACCTATAAAAGAAGTGACTGAAGTTAATGTCGGGTGGTTCCCCGAGACTACACGGGCAACTGCTAACAGTTAGCTGTTAGCTAACATTAGCTTTTCGGGGAAGACGCCATGTTTTTCGCGGATGTCAACAAACGTCGGTGAGAGATTTCTAACGGTTACCCCAAAAGAGAGCTCGTGCTCGCCAGCAAGTTGGGGGACAAAAGGTAGGAGTTAATAGGAATTGTCACCTTGACTCATCTTTCAAATGTGAAACAGTCTATCATGTAAAATTGTGAATTTTTTTGGTATTTTTGGCAAGTAAGTTATATTTATTCTTTTTCTTGGTTCTGTGGCCGTTCACCTTGATCTGAGCACACGTTATACTGTTTATTTGACCTTCACGAACAGAAAGCCTCTGTTAAAAGAAGTCACCTTCCTTCTTTTTAACTCTTTATTTTTCGGTAACTCATTTAGCAAACGGGGCATGAAGGTGCTCAAATAAAACTGGGACCAAACTCCAGGAGCTGCGGGGGACATAAATACAGCCTCCATTAAGCATGACAATTGTTGGCCGCCATCTGTGGCATATTCACCGACACCTGTTGGGCCCGAGTGGCAGTAATGGCTTGTGACAGAGACACAGACCACTGGCTGCGGGTGAGAGCGTAATGAATACTTCCATTGGTCCACCGGGCCTCGCTCCGCACACGTCACTTGTTGGCGTGGATGGTGCATTAAGGATTGGAAGCTCACACCTGGCCTACGTTGAGCAGGTCGATCCCGCCAACACTGCCGAGTGCCAGTTTGTTGCACCGTAGGCCGGACCTGCTGCCGCGCTTATATGAATGTAAAGGGGTATGTTCTCCGTGTCTCTGTGGGATCCACGGGACTGGGATGTGAACCAAGTGACGGCGGAGAGCAATGATTGTTATGGCCGAAAATACTTCACTATGGGTTTACCTTTATTATTTTTTAGCTTATCTGAGGATTACAAATTCTGGGGATTTAAAAGATTAAAAATAACCAGACTCACTTAAATCCGCTTCGGTTTGCATGGTTGTCGAATGTTTTGGTTTGCACTGTTTTTTATTACATTGGTTCAATGTAAAAATCCTAGAGAGAACTGAAAAGTCTAATAACACCGTGTTGCTAATGTTAAACTAACCTATTCTATTCAAGCAGTAAAGGACTTCCTAAACATACATTTTGAAGTACAATG
This sequence comes from Pungitius pungitius, assembly GCF_949316345.1. Lineage (NCBI taxonomy): Eukaryota > Metazoa > Chordata > Actinopteri > Perciformes > Gasterosteidae > Pungitius > Pungitius pungitius. The sequence goes on along the minus strand of NC_084900.1, from coordinate 3,640,278 downwards.
ATTCACTTAAATGTTTACATTTGCCATTCAGATGCCCCGAATTTCTACAATAAGATTTTCTTTGGTTGCCAAAATGAAGCCAAATTGTAGAAACAGGATAAAGAAAGAAAGAGACATAAGAAATGGGCTTGGGAACATGTAGTGACAATAATCAACTCCACTCCTATCACCTTACTTTTACTTCTTACTACGAACCTTTTCTTCATTATTTACTTCGTCTAAATCCTTTACCTCAATCTGCACAGCAGCACATTCCCATTCAGTTGTTCCATTTGTGACTAACATTTTTTAATTATCTGTCATCCTCTGTCACTCAAAGGGGTCCAGTGGAGGGTCAAGGACGGGCCATGGACCCCTGGCTCTCTGCTCCCAGGCTCCAAAGCCCCCGAGGCTTCGCCTTCATCGCGACGCGGCCACACTGCTACTCTGACGACAAATGTGTGCGCGCGGCAACAGTGAGTCCAAGTCAACCGTGTGCCTGCTTGTGTATGCGCATGTGAGTGTGTATGCACCTTGCGTGAGTGTGTATGGGTTTACAGCGAGAGCGCGGCCCCGCTGCGGCCTCCGGAGCCTCCTTTTGACCTCGGTCACATGTCATGGAGGATGTCCACAGACTTCAGGATAGAGCTCTTTCATGTTTGACTTTCAGGACAAGTCCCTGGACGACGACCCCGACATGACCTCTTTCTTTCGACGACTGAGTGACTGTTCTATTGTCCACATTCTGTCAAATTCAGTGTTTGCTTGTTTAGGCACCTTAATCGTGAAAGCTTTCCTTTTTTAGTTAATCTTCTTCACTCTAAGGGGACTATTCTTTTTACACATCAAAACACATTGACTGACATATTTGCAGACCAAGTACTTTACATTTGAGCACTTGATCTTAGCAAATATTTTCTGTAAATGGTTACTTAAGGACGCCAGTGACTTTGAAAACACATTTTAATTTTCATCCGATGTTCTTAACTTACTCACTGGAACTAAACGCACAATGTGCTGCTGTGTTAATAATTACATTCAATTTTGTGTTTTCGAAATACACACAAAGTGTAGTTTTCAATAGGGGAGTTTAGTAATGACCCACTTTACGTTAAAAGAAATAGTGACAATAGAAAAAGCAGAGAGCGGCGGCTTCATGGTGTGCACGTTCTCAAGTGCCTTTTTTCAATGGTGATCAAAAAATATTTGATCTTTTTTTAACGCTGCAGCACGTCGCGCTAAGAAAGACACGGAGAGAAGATGAAGGAGAGAAGTCGATACCAGAGCGAACACATAGCTTTGATACGTCTTCATAATTGATGAGCCACCCTCCCTACCTCCCTCTCTCTTGTCCTCACTATCCTTCCTCCCTACCTCCCTCTCTCTTGTCCTCACTATCCTTCCTCCCTACCTCCCTCTCTCTTGTCCTCACTATCCTTCCTCCCTACCTCCCTCTCTCTTGTCCTCACTATCCTTCCTCCCTCTGGCTCTCTCTTCTTGTCCTCCCCTCTCTCTTTGGCCTCCACATCTTTTGCCTATTGGATCATCCCATAGCTCGTCAGTCTCTCTCTCTCTCGCTCCTTATTATATATATATATGCTCAGCTAGGTGGCTCCTACTCCTCTCTCTCTCTCATTTATATATATATATATTTATATGCTCAGCTAGGTGGCTCCTCCTCTCTCTCTCTCATTTTTATATATATATGCTCAGCGGGGCGGCAGTGCGCTAATGCACCATGGCATATTCTGCAGCTTTGAGTCACAATGCGACCAGGCTTTGCGCAGTGACCACACGGCGACCTCCCTCGGCATTGCTGCGCACAAGCGCTGTGCTGTAGCAGGGCCTGTTTAGGGCGAGAGTTGAGGTGATGGATGGCTGGCGGATGGTGGAGGAGAGAAAGATGCAGGGTTCTGCCGCTCATAGGTACGATCAGATCAGCGGCCTGCGAGATAAATTAACTGCGAGCGGAGAAATGCTGCTGCGCCCAGAGATCCTCTTCTTGAAGACAGTTTTGTGCCAAGCGGTAATCAACAGTGTCAAACCAGAGGGGGTTGTAGCTCATGCAACATGACAAACGTCTCTGTGAGCAGATTAATCTCTAAGTCATGTATGTGTGGCGTCACCTACGGGGGCGAAAGTGCGTCTCTTCGCACCTGGCGGTGACCCCACAGCTGAGCCGCTGCTGCCACTGGACATCTAGATTTTCTCAAGGATGATCGAAGGTGTTACTCCTTCAATAATCGTAGAGCGGGGGAGGAAGGAAAGAAAAATCTCTCCTCTCCTTTCACGGGGCCATGCTCTTTCATCCCCGAGGTCGCGACAGACATCCCGCCATCACACCTTCCCATGATCCCGAGCTCACTCCCCTCACATCCTTTAATCCTCACAGTTCAGCAGAAACGACCAGAGGGAAGAAGAGAGAGATAAAAGGGCTGAGATAGTGAGAAAATGAGAGAGTGAGAGAGGCTGTATTAAAGGTCAGCGAGTCGAAGGTAGAGAGGAAAAGGAAGGGGCAAGAGATGGGCAAAGAGGTTATTTTAATTTATTTAGAGTTTGCTTATGTAAAGGTTGGTTGTCACATCTTTCATCCAGGCACGCTGATGGCTAACATCAAGCTCCACTTTCAACTTTAAAATGATGTTAATAAAGAGATCAATGATCAGACACTCTTTAGCAGAGGGTCAGATGACAAAGAGGCAAAAACAAAGCTGAAGTAAGCAGATGTGAAACAGGCTTATGGCTGAACTATTGCTACATGATATGATGACCTCAAAAAACAGAGAGGTGGGAGGAAATGAGGCACAGCATTCAGTTCCACAATGGTAGCAGGGGCGCTACAATCCCAGTATGTGCACGCTCCTTTTGAGTTTTAATTATGCAGGAAGTGATGACGTCACAGTGAGCTTCAAAGCTGCGCCATTCATAGTGAAATTCTCTCCTTTCGCTCTTTCCTCACACAACTCTCTTTGCCGTGACCTCGGAGTGCTCCGGTGTGAACTCACACTCTGGTTGTGTGCAAAGCTGCAAAGAAAATTAAACGACATCGACCTCTCAGCAACACCATCAACAGTGTCACGTTTCCATGTATTGCACTTGAACAGCAGCAGCAGCAAGCTCTGCTTTCTGTGCAAACCACACACACACACACGCCCCCACAGCCCGGCTCGTCCCGTGTGTGGGCGAAATGCGCGTCGCCGCAGACACCGTGACCCTTTATAGTGTGATGGGGGGTGGGGGGAGGGGGGGTTTCTCCTCCTCTATCCAGGTCACGGAGCATTGGCTCGTCCCGGTTCATCAGCGGGGCAACGCATTGTCCTTTTGACACGCATCCAGATTGTGTTGATGAAAGGTGGTGTCGGTAGGGATGACATGACGGTGAAATGCGAATGCCGTTGGGACAGTGATAGCACAAACAGCTTCGGGATAGCCAGCCACTTTTATAATGTGTACACGGTCTGTTTAGACTAAACATGATACGACAGGAAGTGAAGTGAGACCCACACGGGCATCCACACAAACAGTGTAGATCCACACAAGCCGTGTTTTTTTTCTTCTTCTTTTTAATTCAATTTACGTGCTTGTGCTTTTCTATAAACCAGGTAGCTGGAATTCGGCCAAAATAAATACAATACGGAGGGGAAGGGGATTAAAATACCCCCAACTAACAAGGTTCTGACCCCTATTTCGCTCTACAGACAAATGCAGCAGCCACATGCGCCTAATTACCACCTTCAATTATTCATCAGAATGGCAGCTACATGCAGGAACACGGAGTTCCATTTGGACCGACAGGACTAAAAGGATGTAGCCTCATACCCCGTGTACGCCAATGTTGATCGCTGTATTATTGATGCTGGATTTGCCGAGTGTTTTATCAAGCTCAACTGAAACTGAAATAGACCTAAGCTTAACCCCAAAGACTTGGTGTGCGATGATTCGCATGTGAACAGGGAAAACGCCGTCGGTTTTGATAATTCATAGATATTTGTTCTGTGATGGGCTTCAGACCTCGGGAAATGCTGTTTTTGTGTGTGTGTCTGTGTGCGTGTGTGTGTGTGTGGGCGAGGGGGGGGCGCCTGTTGGAGGCAAAATTAATTGATAATGGTTTGAACCTAATTAGGTAAAACAAAAGAAGAAAACATTTTTTGTGGAGTATTTTAAGCGGCACTGAATGTGGGCTTTGCTCTGATATTTTAATGCAAAAATCCAGCATCAAAATGACGATGGAAGAATACAGCTTCTCTAACGAAGAATTCCTCTTTCAGCAGATGTCAACTTAAGCTCCAAAACAAAAAACTAAAATAGGACACAAAGTCCAAACTAAGTTCTCCCATTAGAAGAAAACCCCCCAAGAATTTAAAGCATGAACAAATTAAAAATGTCAATCCAGTGTTTCTCTACTCGGAATTTATCGTCAGAGCTCAATGTGACTCAATGTGCTCTGGCTGAAAGGTTTGTTTTTTTCATTGAAAATAGTTTTATTGACCCCAAAGTGGCCACCTTTTTAGAAAACTAAAACATTTCTCCATTAAATCTCTTCTCTGGGTGGACAGCAGTGTGATGCCACAATGACTAACCACCTCAATAAGACCTAAGACTTTTATACAGATAATCTGTACGTTTCAGATTTAAGACCCACAATGCACTGCAAATGAGCTGCCAGTGGTGTTTCTGTCAAACAGATGGATCAACTTCTATAGTCACTCGCCTTCTAGCTCGGTTTAGGTTCTTTGTCGACTCCTGAGGGGAAATGTCTCGCTCTTAAGTTGCTGGATGCTTCGCTGTGTTCGCCGGCCATCAGCCGACGTTGTGTATCTGTTGTGTGTTGCTTTGCAGCTGGTGCGCGGTGTTTCTTTTTCAGTGCTGTAAACAGCTGCTAGAAACAAGGTGTGTAAGCGCGGAGACAGTGAGTCAAATGCAGCAAGAAGAACCAGTGTTATTCCTGCCCTTCTACATACTGTAACTGTGTGTGTGTGTGTGTGTGTGTGTGATCCTCACTTCCCCCGACCCGGCAGGGCACAGAGATGCGGATTTTGATCCCGTCTGGCATGTTTGGGCTCTCACTGCATTTTCCAGTCAAGCCTACATGCGGACACCTACTGTGCTGTGTGCATTATGCTCCTAAAAGCTGTGTGTGTGTGTGTGTGTGTGAGCGTTTTTTTTAAACTTGTGACAATGGTAGGTGTGCTCTTCTAACACATTCAACCTGTTCCTCTGTCGCCACACCATTGGGTTCTGGGCCAAATGGCTTTGATACTGTCAGATGTACTTTTCATCTTGTCCGTAGGTGTGTGTGTGTGTTATATGCATTCCCCTACATGATCTTATTTAATCTAATTTGAAAACATCGGTTACGACACGTGTGCGTTCACATCCGTCTGCTTTTGTTTGCGTGGCGAATTTCAAGTGTGTAAGCGTTGGTGTGCACTCCCTCGGGGAGGGAGGGAAAGGGGAGAGAGAGAGAGAGAGAGAGAGAGAGACAAGAGCCTTCCAGCCAGGTAGCAAGGGGTGGCCTCCTTGGGTGGTGGTGGTAGAGATGTGTGGGTGGGTGGTGGTAATATATCTCTACATGCTTGACCCCCAGGGGTCGTCTTTACAATAGCGATCAAAGTGTGAAATGAAGTCTGGGCATGAGAAACCCGGGTTTTCGGATCACACCCTGGACCAGAGTGTGTCTCCTCCGGTCCTCAGGTGTCCTCCCTCCCCAGATAATGCTAATGTGGGGAGAAGAGCACAGATGGGAAAGGATCCCGAGTGTCTGTTTTCATAAAAGCAGAAGATGAAGAGAGAGACTGTTAAAGGGCCACGTTGTGCTCTTGCTTCCCCATCATCTCAAACACCAGCTTGTTTTTTCTCGCGTCAAATCCCCCCCCCCCCCCCTCCGGAGACTTGCTGAGGTCCACTGGGGGATTAAATCTGCGTGAGTATGCAGAAGGAAACTTCACAGATGGATACAGGTGAGTATATTGACCGGAAAGTTGAGGTCTGTGCACTTCATCAATAACATTGAACTCATTGAAATAATGTGACACACATGCATCCTACCGGCATTGTAGTGCAAGGGCACGGTGCGAGTAACCAGGGGCAACGCACAGTGCTGAGCCTCCTTCAGGCGACAGAGCAGCTCCGCCGAGTGTAGTCAGAACGGAGCTCTGATGCACCTTAAACTGTTATTTTAAATATGGTTCCCATCCAATCGCTGCTCCATCTGCGCACATTTGAATAATCCCCACGTATTGGCGGCGCCTTCCTCCTCCAGCTCGTCGGCACTCTCGGGCAGCTATAGGAAAATACATTTTACCTCACTGCCGACACAGGCTTTTAAAAACCTCTGCGGCCCTTCCCTCGGCCGCGTACTCGCCCGCATTACACCGCCCGCCGGAGAGGCCGACCTAATGGGCTGTGAAGCGGCGATGGGGCGACCGACCATCTCTCACCTCCAAATGTTCACGTCTGTATGTCTATTCCTGTTTTTGGTTTGATTTGGTCTGGATAGTTCTCTGAAAATAGCAAAAAGGGTTTTTTTTTTGTTTCTGTGCTGTATCTGGGTCTCTAGCTCTACTTCTGCAATATTTTAAAAAGGGCGTTAAAGAGGGATTCAATTCCCTTAATGATTTGGTGATGATTTTCTGTCAGATTTGTGTGTGCATGCTGTAGTTCACAGTAAAATGGTGCAACGCAAGGAATCCGCATTAAGAAGCAGTGTTTATTTTAGTTGTGACTGCTCTAAGATGGGAAAATGGTATTATGGACAGAATTGAAAACATTGAGCTGTGGAAACATGATGGTCTTTGACCAGGACGACTGGTTGATTGACGAACAACCTTCTCTTGTGTGTTGACGTTAACCCCAGTAATGAGGTCCTACCCTGCCACTGGCATCTGACCTAAACCAGTCCAGACTGGTGCTCGATAGGCCGTCAGGAACGGGCGCGTTGATTCGACAGCTGCACCTCACTGTCATGTGTCTGTGAGAAGTTCATATTTGCACAACCAGAACCCATAAGCTGACAGAGCAGGGATTCAGAGGGGATCCGCACACATAGGAGGCCGCCACCCACCAGCCTCTCTGTGTTTTTTTTTCTTCCTGCTGGCTGGTCAGAGTGGCATCATTAGACGACTCGGTTGAGCCAAAGACATCACGAAAGAGATCTCATGATGGATGTTGTCTGCTGTTACTGAAAGCTCCGGCCCCCGGGAGGTTTTTACCCCCCCCCCCCCCCCCCCCGCCTCCCCCCCCCCTGCAGGACACACAGCGGCAACCACCTCCAGGATCAGGTCTTCTTCCCGGGGATCAGAGTTTCGAGGAACGATGTCCGGGCCCAGCATCGCTCTGCTTTGTGAGAGGTCTGCAGGCTGAGATGAACCCGACAGAGCTTTGATGCATCTGCTTTTTTTTTCGTCTGCTGATGCTAATTTGCTCTGTGTTAGAGCCCCGGTTCACAGCTCGGTCAGCCTTCCCTGATACTATATTCCCGTTTGTTTCAGTAAAGGTTCTCCCGTCACATCGCATTTAGGTCGAGATGCCTGTGAACTGTGAATGCACTGCACACTGGGACCCGGGCCGCGGCGGAGCCTTCTGGGTCCCAAAGTCTGTTGCGTTCAGGGAGGATCCAGAAATCCCATCCGAGGGAGGTGTCAATCATTTACGGTGAAGGTGCTGTATGAAGAGTTTGAATGATCAAGGTCAATTGTTAATTTTTCAACCCTTTTCATTGGCCCATGCACCTTTGTGTGCACAAAGAAGAAAATTGAGTTAAATCACGCAGGATTAAGTAGTTCCTTTAGTTGAAATCCTTTAGTAATTAGTTAGAAATGAACAAATTATAAAATAAGAATAAATTTACTTGTGACTCGTTTAGTCTTTTTTTTAAAATTTCTTGCAAAGAAAATGAGGAAAACCGTTTTAAATGTAAAGTATTTTTCAAGATATCAAATATCACAATGTATTTGTCTATTCTTAACATACAGTTTTTTAATTCATAAACATTTTTAATTTTGGAAAATACAATGCAGGAAATACACAACTACAATAGTATGAATTGGATATGTTACATATTTAGAGTAGTAAAAGGTACCTGATTTGTGCAGTTGTATCCACCCAGCAGCAGCAGAGCGACTGCCGTGGGAGAGAAGGCAGCATTGACTCCTGTCTTCATACTGATCCCCCCCTCAGTGGGCAACGCTGATCCCTTCATTCTCCTCCTTGTTAACTCTGATTTCATGAATAATTCATCACACAATCAGAACCACAGATGAACATGTTAATTGGTGCCCTTTTTTTTAATCATCATCATTATTGTTATTATTCCAATCTCCAGTACGTACGATTAAACATGCAATTAAATTAATGTGATGGTGAGAAAAATATTTTTCCAATAGACCTGCTTTAACGCTCTTCTTAATTTGAAAACAGATTTAGGGAAATTAATTATGAATTTGCATGCAGTTTGTGAGGGCAAGAAAAAAAAACTCCAAACAGCCAATTACAGCATTCATTTGTGTAATAGCTCAATTTGTTTCCCGCTGGAGATGGTGCTGATTTATTATTATTTTTTTCAAATATGTCGAGACAAGAGGTTAAAAAAGAACATGAATACAACTCCTTACTGGTACAATATGATATGTGCACTGCTGTGTTAAAGAAGACAATAATTCAATCAGTAGTCTCACCAGGCATGTGTTAGAGTTCTGGTTTCATCCCCTATGTACTACTTTGTGTGTGTGTGTGTGTGTGTGTGTGTGTGTGTGTGTTTTTCCATTTAATCAGGCAGAAGGTGAGTGTTTGCCTTACAGTGAAGCGGTTAAACGGAGGTTAACACGTGTCGAGGCAGAATACAAACATAATTAGGTTGCATTAAGTTCATGACTTGGTAAATATATTTCCTCGACGTATTTTTTTTAACCTTCTGGTCATCTGTATGCAAGGTTTAAACTGAGGTCAAGGTTGTTGAAATGGAAATAGAAAAACACATCAGTTAAAATGTTAACAACTACACTTACTAAATTTTTCTAAAGGATCTCAAGTTTACTATTATGCAACATATATGCACTTAAAATGTTGGGGGTCTGCAATGACTTTCTTATTATTCATCAATGCTCTCTGTCTTTTGTTTAAATAAATAGTCATCCGCATTATCTCAATACAAACTTAGAAGTTATGAGTTGTCAAATTAAACTGATCACTAGCGGGGTCCATGGAGCATCATAGTTTGACGCTTAGCATCACCGGGAAGCACTTGTAGTGGTCCAGTTGTGCCAGAGTATTTAGGACCAAGACCCGCACTGCTCCTGAAAAGTGGGCGTCACTGCTTCTCAGTTTGTGTCAAAACGCATTCAAATTCACCTGCAGCAAGTCTCGCTCTCTACATATGTCAGGCAACAGTGGCGGTTGCCAGTTGCCATGGCAACAGAAGCAGGTGTTGAGGGGTTTCTCCTGTGTGATTTGAACTATTGACCTTGGGCCTTTGAAAAAAAAATAGAGACGGCAGTAATGGATATGGATTTGTGTGTTTGTGTGTGTGTATTTGTGTGTTTGTGTGTATGGGCTGTAGCTGCCTTTCCTCTAACTTAGATTGGCACACCATGTGCTGCTGTATGCATTTTTTATGATATGGGCCTACTTACTGCAGAGGTTTGAACGATTAACCTCGCTCGCTGACTCTGTGGCGGCGCGGGGGGGGGGGGGGGGGTTTGCAGCAGAGAGAGCGCGCTTACGCCTGCACATACACACGCTGTCGGTTCAAACTATACAGAATATACTGCAGCTTTACCTAATAAGCAACAGGTTCTACCACCAACAGTAATCTCTCCACGCAGGGATGATCGGACAAATGTAAATTAAAACAATATTGAAATGACTATAAGTACAGCCCGGGCTTCCATATGAATTAAATAAACTAATGTGCGTACGGCTGAGCTAGTTCGACAGACCATGTGCATATGCATTGATGGCCGTGGGCACAGTCTGAGTCTGGAGGTCCTCTTCTTCGTGGTGTCCACAGGCTACAACCAACCGGCTGCAGACTCCACCGCTTTACACACACACTAAGCCGCGATGAAGCGCCTGTTGTTACGTGACAGCCACATTAAGTCACTCTGCAGCAGGCTGGTATTATATGCTGTATCCTGGGGACCAAATGGGTTTTTTAAATATATTCTATTTAATCTATTAATGTTGAAATCTCTCCTAAGTGGGTAAAAAAAAGACATGTAGACAGCTACTCTCCAAATAAATTAAATGAATGTACCACTGATCCAAAGAACAAACACTATGGATCAAATCACTTGAACCATGTTTCCACTGTCGATGGGAACGTCAATCAATTAAACCGAGCTGAATGTTGTTGTTGCTGTATGTTTTAATTTATTTTTCATTTAAGTCATCAAAGGGGTCATAAGGTCATTGCATAACTAAGATATACAGAGAATACTTTGAGGACTAAACAAAACCATCATCAAGCTAAAGCAGCCCATGCATTTGTTTAGGTCAAGTGAGGGCTTTCAGTTATTCATGCATATTATGGGTTTGTTTATGCCAAGTAATTTCATAATCAAAAGAGTAATAGAAACAATAAAATAATAACACCCCCTGATGACGACTACCGCGAGGTCACTGTTTTGCCCCCAGAACAGATTGACTCCTACGCTGAATGCTCTAATCTAAGCCATGAATCGTGTGTAGTTCAGCATTAGACCTTTTTCTTCGAGAAGAAAAGCCTCCTGGTCTTTTGAGGAATAAAGAGAAGTGACGTTTTTTTTATTTTTTTATCTGTCGCTCTGCAACAGGGTCTCACAAGGCAAAATGGCTCCATACTGTGTTGTGACCACGCAGAGAAATCGTCTGACCCTTCAGCTCTCTGCGGACATCACCTGGTGTTGACGTGGGATGAAATGACGCCTGGAGCAACTAATCCGATTATCTGGCCGTATTGTCAGTGTCCAGTTTGAGTTTGAGGAGGTTGTGAGGTTCCTGTGACCTGCGATCGAAGCAAAGTGAAGCCGTCTGCGTCAACAGAATCACTCAGATTGTCCTGTACGTTTCATCATGTCTTTTCACCTCGTTCTTTATTCCTTCACTACAAGTTAACCAGTAACACGCCACATCCTATTTGAACGACTCATACGCGCCATAAAATGCCTCGTTACAGACCTTGTGCGTGTGTACACAAACGCGTCCCTCATGGCCTGATCAGGAGTAAACCTTTCTCCAAAGATTGAACTGATTACACACACACACACACACACAAATGAATCTTTAATCGTCTCCTCACCTCCACACGGAGCTGTGACTCGCTGCCGGCCCATCAAACTTTCATAAGAGTAATCGAGATGAACCTGGAATGGAAAAACCTCTCCGTCCACACATTCCCCAGAGAAAGGTGAAAGAAAACAGATACGAGGTGGCAGACGGGCTCCCTGAATGAGCTTATTCCACCCAACGGTTTATTGTGAAAATGTATTCCGATAGATTATTGTGTGTGTGTGTGTGTGTGTGTCCTACTGTTTTGAGATGAGGTCTATGCTGCATAACCTTGGGCATTTCTTCCCTAACACATTAGAGCTATTGGTCTTTTCTATCAGGAGATTATGAAAGCAGGGAGTTCAGACAAGGGTGAACTGTGGGCGTGGTCATAATCAAGCTCTGTGTGTGTGTGTGTGTACTTTTCTACGGCCATGTAATTCCCTGTGAGTTTCTTTTTTTTGGCGGGGGGGGCAGTCTTATGTAATGTAGTTCAGATAAGGTGAACGGGCCGTCTGAGGATGGACAGGAAGCTGCGAGCGCGCCTGGGTTTCGGTGACGAGATGAAGTAAAGAGCCGGGGAATCACACATGTAAAAACATGGAGGCGTGACGTTAAAAAAAGACACATCGCCCGTGGGTGTGCGTTCACGCATGTGTGCTTCTTTACAGAGTTTACATCGGCGGGCACTAAGTAATGAGCCAAGCGCGCCGCTTGCTGCTCGGAGGGGGGGGTGGGGGAGGGGGGGACGCCGTGTTCGCCGCTAGAGAGCGCTCGTCCCCGGTGAACTTTTGACCCCGGCTGCCAAGCGTTCAGACGACGTCACACATGTTATTACGTGATCCGGCTTGGATTAATTGGGTGAATAAAATGCTCCACACCGACTCCACAGCCGTTAAAGACACGCTGCAGCTCTCTGTCTCTCAGAGCTGACCCCAGGTCTGTGCGTCCCCGCAGTGTGCTGCATGGAAAATGTCCCTCCTCCATCCCTCCGAAGGGTGCTGAACAAAAATCGACACGCACAAAGAAGAGAGACCCATAAGGACCTCCAAAGAGACACCAAACCAACGTTGTTTTGTGCCTGGAGGCCTTTGACGTGTCCACGCTCGGGGACATATTGTCCTATAATCCATCATCGCATCCTGAGGTCACATGTTCTATTTCCTCTCTCCCTCCTGGTTGTTGTCGTACCCATCCTCCCTCCGCTGCTCTTTTTATATATTTTTTATTTTTTAATCTGCGCCTCTTCAGCCTCCGGGCATCTGCCACCATGAGCTGATCGGAGGACGCTCACTTACGACATGGTCCTCCTCCCCTCTCCTCTCGCATCCTGACCCTCCGATGAACTCGCCTCACAGCTCCGAGGACTCTGCAGAGGCAGAGAAGCGAAATGTAAAAGATGGGGTGAAAAGGAGGCCGATCCGACTTCTTCACATCCGTTTCTCAGATGTAGTACTTCTCTAATGTCCTGAACTTTCCTTGCACCCGTTGTCCTGCTCCAGGCAGAGTGGTATTTTAGATACGTTTCCCCTATCATGTAAACATTTTACACATTGTTCAAGGCTCATGAATATGTCTAAATGTCCAGATTGGGTTGAGGCCATTTCATCCCAGTCAAAGCGCAACAAAGACATTTATCGGACATTCCAGATGAGAGGTTCTGCATTTTGCTCAAAGGAGAAAATACTATATTTTATTTATGCTGCAACAACATGTCCCTTTTTATTGTCAAAGGCCCTCGGATATCTCACTGAATAAATAACACGTATATGTTGTTTATTTCAGGGAGTGGAAAATGACTAGTTTTTGTCCTCTGTGGTTTAATGGAAACTTAAAAAGGGACAAATACGTCCCTGAAAAGTTATTCCACGTGGTTGTGTTTGAATTTATTCAGTCATAAATATAGGCTTACAATATGAACGATCCAATACAATAAGCCTGCTATAGATAGGGTTTAATGTGGAGTATTAAGGTCCATCGCATACAGCATGAGTCATTTTGCTGCAAAAGAAAAAAAAAAAAACTAAAAAGACTGCACCCAGAACATGTGTAAAACAAATGTGGTCACATCAAATACATACAAAATTGTAAAAAGATAACAATTGTAAAAATCTTGCGATCCAACCATTGTTTTTATTCTTTATACTTTACCAAACGTTAGCGTGAGTATACATTTCACTCCGCTCATTTAGCTTCTTTACTGTATGCCATGCCGCATAAGAGCACCGCGAGCTTTGATTTGCAACGCGCTCTGACAGCTGTCTGCACTGGACTCCGTCGGCCAATCGTCTCGTCCGCTCCCGACCTCTCCGCCAATAGGGCGAGGACGAGCCCTCAGGGGGGGTGTGTCTCATTAGCTAGATTCCAGGACCTGGCTCTGGCCCACCGGATGCACTCGGATGGAAACGATGCAGTCCAGAGGGGGATTCATCATCTGCACTCTCCTCTTCCTCGCTCCTTCTCCCCTCCCTCTTTGGGAAGAAAGGAGTGTGCCGAACACAGCAGAACACTCAGAAGAAGAAGAAGGAGAAGCAGAAGATTACCAGCAAATAGAAGCCAGAATCAAGTCTTTTTGAACACTCAGTGATTTACCTGAACGTGGCGGCCCCAGTTTGGGACAGACCTGGAACACCTCGTGGTCCATCAGGTTCAGTGCAGCCACGATCATGCACCTACAACTCTACTGATGCCACTATGGCATTGCTCATCAGCACCTTTTTTATAATGGACACTATATAATGTGGCCAAATAAGTCCATTTTAAAGGATAATGTGTGGTTTATGCTGGAGAGGGATTTCCCCACATCGGCAGGCCAACTATTCTCATATTAAGGTATCAAAATAGGTCTATAAAGCTTGAGTAAATGACCAGTGATCAATACATTTATTTAGGAATCCCTAATGAGGGGTACTGTATTAGGAAGTTGAAACTTGAACTTGAAAAATATAATAAAATAACTGAGCAGCTTCTTTTGTTAATAGTAAGGAAAATATTTCGAATTAAATCGACACATTGAACAGTTTCATCTAAAGCAAAATAGATTTTCATTTAAAGGTACATGACAGCGTCTGATTTTGTGTTACAATGACTCATTCTGAAACATATAGTCTGTATTTAATGACATGATTATTCTTTTATCAAAATGCTGACTTTAAGCCATTCCCTCCACACAAGCTATGAATATTTTTGTTGCTGCAATGTTATTTTTTCCAGATACATCCGGAACGCGGCTTATCATTAACTAGCACCGCTGCCATGCTAATTACGGCATGTCAGAAATAAACCTTGAGTATTAAAGCCACTTGAATATTAATGGAGGTGTTAAAGCGGAATCACATTCATGTCCCTACTGGGTCAAGTACTGAAAAGAAAAAACAATGTCGGAAGCACCATTATTCAAATGAGAGTGCACAGACCTTAATAGAAATCAGTCCAACCATTAACTTCTGTTTTATCACAGCCTAGTAATTTTGTCTCCCAACATTTGCAGACATGATTGACTGTGTCGTTCCTGTCTATTATAGAGCATGTTAATGTGGTCCCATCCATATTTTCCAAAAAGCCTCATTCAGGACTTTAAAAGGCTCCAAATAAAGATAAATTAGGGTTACCATGTTGCCTTAATCGGAACTAATGCCGGCTAAAACCGAAGTGCGCAAGAGTGGTTCTATCATTCACTGTTTGCTGATACAGAGCAAAGATTCACCTTTGAACTCACAGATATAGCAGGGATTTTTGTTTCTGGAATGGCCTTACATATTTGGCTGGTGGGTTCAAAGTTCATCTAAAAAAAATGTAAAAAGAAGAAAAAAGGCATATTTTGCATGCAGATTTCCTCGTGCCTAAACCTCTCTGACCTTGGTTTTAATAACATTTTATCCCTTCATTCAGTGACGGTTAAGGAATGTGTTTTTAATAAACAGAAATGTCAGGGCTTAGAAACACCTTTCATTTCCTGTTCCAACAGCATGCGAAACATTCAAAGCATTAGGACAAAAATGTTCTTTATAGACCACACACACCAACATTTGCTTCACGCGAAGCACTGCTAGCTGTTCCTGTTTTCCATTCTAACATAGATAAGTTTGTACGTTACATAGCTATAACATGCAATCTAATCTAATATTCCTGCTCCCTGCCTTTATCAGTTCCTGAATGTTTGATACCGCTCACGTCTGTGCATAAGTTAAATGTGAATCTACAGCCAGCAGCTGGTTAGCGTAGCTTAGCACAATGACGAGGTACAGTTTGTGCATTGGTTGTTCAAACTGTATAAAAACCAGCAGGTTAAAAACCACAAAAACAACGCTGACCAGCTTCCCATAGAGTAGCTTCACATTCGCTGTCCAGACATAAGCATAAACTACATGAGCATGGCCTGCTATTCCTGTAAACACTTTCCTAATATTTAGTGTGATGTTTATACTCCCTCATTTAGCAAATAAATGCTCCATATTTCATCCCAGTATTGGCTTATATCTATGCTAATTCTAACAACGCACTTCTGAAGTTTCTTGTGGTTAAAACTTCAAGAAGCCTAAAACATTTGAAACCAAACCACTAATAACGATGTCTTAGAATTGAGCAGAAAACCATCAGGCGCTCTGTAATGAATCCAAGCTTATAATCAACTAATCAAGTGTTGTGATACTTTAAATAAGCCATGCGATGGAAACTCTAAGTATTTAGAGAGGGAAACTGGCGCAGATTTTGACATTTTATGGCTCAACTTTGTGTTGGATATGTTTAAAACATTATGCTAAAATGTAGGAAAACGATGTCTCCATCAACTGCGTTTTGACAACCCTTATTTTTTATTTTTTTTATTTTTTTCTTGGTTCCTCCTAATTTCTCCCCCAGCGCTTTGAAAACGGTCCCCACCCTGCGGTGATAATCAAAGGAGCAGGAGATCCATCTCGACACAACACCTTCTCATCTCGCCTCCTAAAGGCGGCTCACACTGAAAGGACAGATTAAAAAACATTGCTGCCATGCCAGACACAGACCAGCACTCCCACTCCATAATTATTAGACCCATGATTGCACACAAGTGTTTTTTTGCCCATTGCATCTGGCTCCGCGGATGATGGAAGTTGTTGTATGTCTCCACCCGCGTTTTTTTTACCCGGCTGTCAAAGATTGCATCTTTTCGGAGAAAGCCGCACTCCTCTCATCAAGAGTCATAATTTACTTGTCAAAGCGGGAGGGGGGGGGGGGGGTTCTCTCGGCGTGAAGGGAGGCGCCCCGGGGTTATAATTGCGAGACGGTTTGGTTCTTGTGAAATGCCTCCAGTCAGGATGGAGCGTTGGGCCTTCTGGTCGGGCTTTGTGCAGTCTTTCTAAAAGTAGCCATTTACACAGAAAATTGTCAAAATACGGTTAAACCCCCCCCCCCTCCCCCCCCCACATACTCGACTAGCTTCACTATACTTTCACCATCAACTCCTTGTCATCAGTCACTTTCTACTACATCTGTGATCAGAAGCGGAGTCACCGCCACGCTGGCACAAGGTCGCCATCTTGTGGCGAGATGTGGGCGGGGGGGCAGGGGGCGGGGGGGGGGGGTGGTCTTTCTTTCACCTGGGGAGGTCGGCAGCCCATGCAGAGTTTTATCATTTTTCTTTTCCTTTATTTTAAGCACTGAATAAGTCATTCATATGAATAATTCACAAAGCAGAATCATGTACTTTACTGAAGTACAGTTTTGAAACACTACTTTTAACTTAATTTTTTTTAGCTTTATTCTTCAACTACATTTCAGAGGAAATTGCTGTACTCTTCGTTCATCAACATTCATTTCTTGTCAGCTGGTTATTTTTCAGATAAGATTTACACATGACCCGTCTTTAAAGTACAGCTTATAGTTTGTGATTAAACCTTTTGTTGCCCTTCTATCCCATTAATCAAAACCTAAACTGAGACATTTGTTGATTTGAAAAACAGCAAATAACAAATCGGGTATTTCTTTTTAACACATTTCAAATTTATTAAAAACGATTCACACAAAATGCGCTAAATTCCTACAGCGCCATCACAGTCCTGCGCGGTTCTCCTCCGCCACCTCCTCCATCTTCTCCAACAGCTCCTCCACGGAGGAGCTGCTCCTCTTGTTGCTCAGCACGTGGTAGCGGCCCCCGCATCTCCCCACCAGCGCCGCCAGCTCGCCGCCCCTCAGGAGGTGCTGCTCCGCGCTCTCCCCCAGCGTTTCCCCCCAGGTGAGCAGCACCAGCGCGCGCCGCCACGCGCCTTCCCCCAACACGCCCACGTGCTCCTCCGCCGCCCTCCTGTACCCCTGCGTGCACGTCAGGAGGGCCGGCATCAGCAGGAGGACCACCTGCGGCCCCGGGCGGCACCAGGCGGCGCCCTCCAGGATGCTCGCCCTGTGCGCGGCGCCGGCGGCCGGGTCCGGCCCGTCTCGCCACCTCAGGCCCAGCGGCTCGGCGACGGCGAGCCGGCGCCCGGCGACCTCGCCCCTCCAGGGCCTGAAGCCGGACGCGCCCTGTGGCGCGGACTCGCCCCCCCACAGGGCGGTTACTGCGGCGGCGGAGCGAGGCGACCAGGCCTCCCCCAGCACCAACACCCTCAGGTGAGACCCCGCGGGGCCCGGGCCTCTCGCCGGTAACAGCGCGGCGTCCGGAGGGACCTCTGAGGTTCCCCGTTCCTCCCTGGCCTCCTGGCTCCTCGTCTCCTCTGCTCCTCCCTCAGCCGCCTCCGTCTCCATTAGTGTTTCCAGGTGACCGTTGTGTCCCGTTTCGGCCCTCTGCTCCTCCCTTTGCGACTCTCCTCCTCCGGTTTGCTTCTCTCTCCTCTTTTCGCCGACCTCTCGGTACATCGAGCCGCCCTCTGACCCCTGGGCGAGAGAGCCCCCCCCGTCTCCGCGGCGCAGCGCCTCCTCCCGCTCGCTCAGGTCGCGCTCCCACCGGCCCAGTCTCTGGAGCGACGCCTTCAGGTTGCTCTCCTTGACGCGGAGCTCCTCCTTCAGCAGAGCCAGGTCCCTCCCCATCTGGTCCAGCTGCCGCGTGGTGGAGCTGACGCGCTCGCCCTGCGTCTGCAGCTGCGACTTCCAGCCGAGGAGCCCCCGCTCCTCGTCCCTCAGGTGGTGCTCGCGGTCCTTCAGCTCCTTCCCCTGGTCTCGGAGCCCTTTCGCCTTCTCCTGGAGGTCTTGCCCGTGGTGGTTCAGCTCTCTCTGTCGGCCCTCCAGGGCTCCGAGCAAGCTCTCCAGCTCCCTTTCCTTCTCCTCTACGTCCTCCAGCTGCTTTCGCTGCTCCACGAGACTCGCTTCCCATTTGCAGAGTTCCTCTTCCTTACTTTCCAGCTTTAGCTCCTTTTCCACCAGCAGCGCGTCTCTGGCGTCGAGGAGCTGCTCCCTTTCTCCTGCTCTGGTTTCCCTTTCGGAGAACTCTTCCTCCTTCGCACGGAGCTCGCTGTGTTTCCGGGCGTGCTCCTCCGTTTCCTTCCTCTGCCTTTCTGCCTCCATCTCCTCCTTCTCCTCCTCCACCCGCCGCGCCTCTGCTTCTCTGCGCTCCGCCTGCTCCTCGTGCTCCTGACGCCTTCTGGCTCCCTCTTCCCGCTCCCTCCTCAGCTGCTCGCTCATCTCCTGGTTCCGCTCCCGCAGCTCCTCGGCCCTCCTCCTCCCCCTCGCGATCTCCTCCTCGTACCCTCGGATGGCGCTGGTCATCTCCCTCTCCATCCTGCCCGTGAGCTCCCTCAGCTCGGACCTGGTCCGGTCGATGGTGAGCCTCAGCTGGGCCGCCTCTCTCTGGCTTTCTTCGCCCCGCCGCCTCAGCTCGTCCTCCTTCTCCCTCACTTTTCTCTCCGAGTCGTTTAGGAGCTGCAGCTTCGCCTCCTCCGTCCGCTCCGCCTCCCGCTTTTGCCCCAGGATCATTTCTTCTCTCTCTTCGTCCTTCCTCCGCAGGATTCCGTGAAGGTCCTCTACGTGCCGGTTCAGTCCTTCTATCGCTCGTTCTTGTTCCTGGAGTCTTTGCTCCGTCTGTTTCTTGTGATTTACGCGGCTTCTTTCTCTTTCCTCCTCCGTCTGCCGCAGGTGTTGCTCAAGTTCTCTCGAATGTTCTTTGAGTGCTTCTGTTTCTCTTTCCCTCTCCTCCAGCCTTTGCTCCGTGTCCCGCTGGAAGTTTAAACGATCCATTTCTTTCTCCTGCTGTTGTCGCAGCCTTTCCTTCATTTCCCTCACGGCGCGTGTCAGCTCCCCTGTTTCTCTTTTGTTTTGCTCCGTCACTTTCTTGTGATTCTCAACGAGCTCCTCCTTCTGCCGCTCACTTTCTTGCACAATGCCTTTGATTTCATTCGCGTGGCGTCGCTTTAACTCCTCCGTTAGTCCGTCTCGCTCCTGCAGCTTTAGCAGAATGTGTCGCTGGTGATTTTGGTTCATCACTTGCTTCTCTTTTTCATTTTGTCGCACCGTTTCTTCTGTTTGGGCCTTGTGCTTTTGCTCTAACTCTTCTATCTCACTCTTTTTTGCGTTCATTTGTCTCTCAGTTTCTTCTGCGAACTGTTGTTTGAGCTCATGAATCTCTCTTTGTCTTTCTTGCTCCATGTCCCTTATTTTATCTCCGTACTGTTTTTGGAGTCTTTCCACATCTTCCTCCTTCTCTTTCACGGTTCTGTCTATTTCTTCTCGGTGAACAGAGCTCATCGTCTCTATTAGATCTTCCATCTCTTTTGTTTTTCTTGCTAGTTCCTCCTGGTGATGCAGTTTTAATACATCCAGCTCTTTTTCTCTCTCTTGCATCTTCTCTGCCATGTCTTTTTTGTAATAAGCATGAATCGTTTCCTTCTCTTTCTCATTCTCCAGCATTTTACTTCCTGTTTGGACACGGTACCTTTGCTCTAACTCTTCTATCTCACTCTTTTTCGCGTTCCTTTGTCTCTCAGTTTCTTCTGCAAACTGTTGTTTGAGCTCATGAATCTCTCTTTGTCTTTCTTGCTCCATGTCCCTTATTTTATCACCATACTGTTGTTGGAGTCTTTCCACATCTTCCTCCTTCTCTTTCACGGTTCTGTCTATTTCTTCTCGGTGAACAGAGCTCATCGTCTCTATTAGATCTTCCATCTCTTTTGTTTTTCTTGCTACTTCTTCCTGGTGATGCAGTTTTAATACATCCAGCTCTTTTTCTCTCTCTTGCATCTTCTTTGCCATGTCTTTTTTGTAATTAGCATGAATCGTTTCCTTCTCTTTTTCATTCTCCAGCATCATACTTCCTGTTTGGACTCTGTACCTTTTCTCTAACTCTGCTATCTCACTTTGTTTTGCTTTCATTTGTTTCTCTGTTTCCTCTGCAAACTTCTTTTTCAGCTCAGCACTCTCTCTAAGTTTTTCCTTCATTGCATTTTCATGCTGTTGTTTGACTCTTTCTATACCTTCTTTATTGTCTTTAAGTGTTTTATCAATTTCCTCTTGGTGTTTAACTTTCAACGTCTCCACAATCTTTTCTATTTCATAGATTTTTCTGTCCATCTCTTCCCGATGTAGCAGCTTTATTCCTTGTATCTCTGTGTCTGTCTCTTGCATTTTTCTCTCTATCTCTCGATGGTGTTGTAATTGAATTTCTTCAACGTTTGCCCTCATTTCTTCTCGCTCTTTGTCTTTTTGAAGTAGTTTTATTTCCATCTCTGCCACTTTCCTGTTTTTTTCTTCTTCTTTTCTCTCGAGAATATCCTCGTGGCGTCGCTGAGTCTCGTCCGTTTCTGCTCTTAACAAAGCCGCTCTTTCTATCCACTCTGCTTTCTCTTTTTTCTGCTGCTCTATGTTTCCTTCCAATTTCTTAACCTCACCCATCCACTCCCGCTTCTCCCCTTTAATGGCATCGTCCCGCTCTTTTCTCTCGTGTTCCTTTTCTACGACGGCACGCTCGAGGTCGAGCAGCTTCAGTTGCTGCTCGTCAATTCTTTCTTTCAGTTCCTCAATCTCTCTCTCTTTCTGCTCCAGATTGAGCATCGCCTTGTGCCTTTCTCCTTGACTCTGGTTTAATGCCGCACGCATTCTCTCATTTTCGATGCTGACATCCTGAATCTCTCTCTCTTTGTCCTCCGTCAGCCATCGCATCCTCTCCTCTAGATCCCCAATGTCATTCCTCCTCTCCCCCAGCATCCTGTCCTCCTCCTCCTCCTCCTCTTCCCTTTGAACGTCGGCCTTTCCCGGCGACTTCACCTTTTTCTTCTTGTCGAAAAACCACCGCATTCGCTTCACTTCCCGCTCCCTCATATTTCTCAGCTCGTCCTCCTGACGGAGCATTTTATCTCCCATGTCCTTCAGGCGCTGGTTGAACTTCTCGTTCCTGTTGCGGCTCAGGTCCCGGACCTCGTGGACGAGGCCGGAGAAAGCCTCGCACCTGTTCATCGCCGCCATCTTTTCCACCTTCTGCAGGAGCCGCGTCGCCTCGCTCCCCCCTCCGTCCGCGCCGCTTATGACGTGGTAGCGGCCCCTGCACTTCTCCAGCAGCCACCTGAGGTCCGTCCCGCCGCCCTGGAGGTGCTGCTCGATGTCCACCCCCTCTCGGAGCTGGTCCCCGTGCGTGAACAACAGTACGGCGTGTCTCCACGCGCCGGCGCCCAGAAGCTCCAGGTGTTCCCTCACGTGCGCGGCCACGACCAGCGTATCCAGCCTGAGGGTCAGCAGCAGCGCGTGGGGCCCCGGGGGACACAGCGCCACGCTGCCGACGATCTCCCTCTTCACCCTCTCCGCTGTGGCGCCCCCCGCGCCGCCTTCCCAGCCCGGGGTGTCCACCACCGTCACCAGCCGCGGGCCGACCTCCGCCTGCCGCCGCTCGCACTCCTCCGTCACCGCCCCGGCCCGGAAGAGGGCCGCGCCGCCCAGGACGGCGTTTCCCGCGGAGCTCTTCCCGGTCTCGCGCTCGCCCAGCAGGACCAGTCTGACCTCGGGTAACCGCCGCGGAGCCTTGGAGAAGGACTGGTGGGCGTCCAACTCGGAGCCCTGGAGACCGTCGACTGGGAGGGAGACAGCGCAGACATATATATATATATATATACATATATTTTATATGTACATATAAAAATACTTATTAGCACAGCTTCAAGCATTCATTTAGATTTTTCCATAAGAATACATTCATCAGTTTTCCAGATTGAACTTACTCATCAGCGCTGCTCTGATGGTTCCTCTTTGCATCTGCGCCTCCATCTGCCTCTGTTTCTTCCTCCTCTCCCTCGCTCTTCTCTTTCCGTCGTCTTCCAGACCCACCAGCACCGCGCTCTCCATCTCCAAGTGGCTGCTTGCCTCCTTCATCCCCTTCACCATCTCCTCCAGCTTGCCTATCAGCTCTCTGACCTGAGTCCCGTCCCCTTTGATGCGGTTATTCACAACGTGGTATCTGTTCCCGCACCTCCGCAGGAGTCTCTGGAGTCCCGGGCCGCTCCCGGAGATCCGCTGCTCCATGGACACCAGGCCCAGCTCGTCTCCCCTGGTGAACAGCAGCATGGTGTGCTCCCAAACCGCTTTGCCCAGTGGCTCCAGGTGCTCCTCGATCTCACCGATGTAGTCCTCCGTTATGGAGGAGCGGGACCGCACCACCAGCAGCACGGCGTGGGGTCCCGGCGGGCAGAGCGACACGCTCCGCAGGGTCTCTCTCCTCACCCAGTTGGGGGTGCTGTTGAGCGGGTAGTACCACTCCCAACCCGGCGTGTCCACCACGGTGACTCTCCGGCTCGCCACGTCGGCTCTCCTCTTCACGCACTCCTCCGTGGGCTTCCCGCTCTCGAAGCAGCCCCCTCCTCCCAGGATGGTGTTGCCTGCCGCGCTCTTCCCGACTCCTTTCCGGCCCAGGAGGACCAGCCTGAGCTCTGGGAGGGCCGAGGGGACGCCGATGGAGTCCATGGCAGCCTGCCGACTCGCATCAGTGATGAAAGGAAGAAGTACTTCCTCAGTGCAGAGTACCGGATAAGCTGAACGAGTCCAAACACACAAGCGTGACATTGATCAGCCGTCTAGTTTCTGCTTTGCATTAAAAACTCCTCTTTAAAAAACATTTTCATTGATTCACTTCAATTACATTATATACTCAACTATCATAAAAATACATACAAATTACACTGCATTTGCTGAAGGTAATTGTGCTACTCACTTCACCCAGTGTGCAATCGTATTTAAATGGTTTAACATTTAATTAAACAAAAAGTGAACGAGCTCCAAAAAACTCACCACCGTTCGTGACGACGGCTGGACTGCTGTTCTCATCCGGCGTGTCCATCCCCGCATACGTTTGCGGCACTTCCTCCTGTCCTTCCTCTTCCTCTTTTTGCCCTTTCATGCAAAGAGTTTGCGCAACGCCGTTGTGAAAGCGAACCGGAACAGCCTCGCCGTGAGGACCCACGTGGCGTCACGTGGGCGACCTGTGGTTCCGTGGCGCGCTCTCGATCGAGAGGACAGGAAGTCCCCGACCATGCCGAGGCGCCGCGTCGCTTAAGTGCTCGTGCTCGCAGTGACACACACACACACACACCAATGCACAGGGGCTGGTTGCACCCATGCGTCCACGCAGAGAACATGCATGTTAATGCAGAGGGCTTCACAGGAACGCGTTTCTGTCAGACGTCGCCCTGTTGTGAGGCGTGTGGCATTTCGGTTTCTCTCCCCCCCCCCCTTGCAGAGTGAGAGCGAGCCGCCCCCGGCGTTGTGCCGCCTGTTCCTGTCTCCAATTAGCCCGTCTGTTATGTTGAGCAAACGGGACGGACGGGTTTGTTGATACGTGGCACAACTCGGGAGATTTGGAAACGATATCTGTTTGGAAAAGCGGAGTTTACGCACTGATCTCATTGGCTGTTCTCATGCGTTCAATCAAACTCCCACTGCTATCACTCAAACATCAGATATGTTTACTCCCCTCTAAGTACAAGCGAGTAAAACCCAAATCCACACTGGTTCCAGAACAGCCGATGATTGATGACTTTCTTTGCTAAATTTAGACTCTTTTTTTTTCTTCTTTTTTTTTTGAACAGTTGTCCTGTGTGAGGCTCCAGTTCCCTTTCCTCTCGGCGGGCTGCTGCCTTTG